>NC_056738.1:339145997-339153497 GCF_019279795.1 Protopterus annectens | reverse complement strand
TGACATTCTGTCTTGCTCTATATAAGTGGTACATTTTGAGTTATCTCTGCTTAATATCAGAGTTTTGGCCAGCTAACACATACCTGAAATCAGCTGGACATATAAGTGAATTTAACTACACTTTTCTCTGCTCTCTTGGATATAGTACTGTATTTAATTTATTTATTTGTGTTTTTCACTGAATATTAACTCAACTGGAGTTGTGGCTGTCTCTCTAGAGAGTTCTTTTTAGAATTTCTGTGTATCCATTGATAGCAGTGGGGGATAGTTTAAGCTCATCACTGACATTCTGTCTTGCCTTATATAAGTGGTACATTTTGAGTTATCTCTGCTTAATATCAGAGCTTTGGCCGGCTAAAATCTACCTGAAATCAGATGGACATATAAGTGAATTTAAGTACACTTTTATTCTGCTCATTTGCATATAGTACTGTATTTAATTTAATTATTTGTGTTTTTCACTGAATAGTAACTCAACTGAAGTTGTGGCTGTCTCTCTACAACTTACATTTTTGAATTTCTGTGTAGCCATTGATAGCAGTGGGGGATAGCTTCAGCTCATCACTGACATTCTGTCTTGCCTTATATAAGTGGTACATTTTGAGTTATTGCTGCTTAATATCAGAGCTTTAACTGGCTAAGATCTACCTGAAATCAGCTGGATGGATAAATGAATTTCAGTACACATTTATCTGCTATTTTGCATATAGTACTGTATTTAATTTATTTATTTGTTTTTTTTCACTGAATATTAACTCAACTGAAGTTGTGGCTGTCTCCCTGCAGAGTACTTTTTAGAATTTCTGAATAGTCATTGATAGCAGTGGGGGGTAGTTTCAGTTCATCACTGACATTCTGTCTTGCCTTATATAAGTGGTACATTTTGAGTTATCTCTGCTTAATATCAGAGCTTTGGCCAGCTAACATCTACTTGAAATCAGCTGGATGTCTAAATGAATTTAAGTACACTTTTATCTGCTCTTTTGCATATAGTACTGTATTTAATTTATTTATTTGTGTTTTTCACTGAATATTAACTCAACTGAAGTTGTGGCTGTCTCTCTGCAGAGTACTTCTTAGAATTTCTGAATAGCCATTGAGAGCAGTGGGGAGTAGTTTCAGCTAATCACTGACATTCTGTCTTGCTCTATATAAGTGGTACATTTTGAGTTATCTCTGCTTAATATCAGTGCTTTGGCCGGCTAACATCTACCTGAAATCAGCTGGACATATAAGTGAATTTAACTACACTTTTCTCTGCTCTCTTGGATATAGTACTGTATTTAATTTATTTATTTGTCTTTTTCACTGAATATTAACTCAACTGGAGTTGTGGCTGTCTCTCTACAGAGTACTTTTTAGAATTTCTGTGTATCCATTGATAGCAGTGGGGGATAGTTTAAGCTCATCACTGACATTCTGTCTTGCCTTATATAAGTGGTAATTATCTCTGCTTAATATCAGAGCTTTGGCCGGCTAATATCTACCTGAAATCAGATGGACGTATAAGTGAATTTAAGTACACTTTTATTCTGCTCTTTTGCATATAGTACTGTATTTAATTTAATTATTTGTGTTTTTCACTGAATATTAACTCAACTGAAGTTGTGGCTGTCTCTCTACAACTTACGTTTTTGAATTTCTGTGTAGCCATTGATAGCAGTGGGGGGTAGTTTCAGCTCATCACTGACATTCTGTCTTGCCTTATATAAGTGGTACATTTTAAGTTATCTCTGCTTAATATCATAGCTTTAACCGGCTAACATCTACCTGAAATCACTGGATGGATAAATGAATATCAGTAGACATTTATCTGCTCTTTTGCGTATAGTACTGTATTTAATTTATTTATTTGTTTTTTTTCACTGAATATTAACTCAACTGAAGTTGTGGCTGTCTCTCTACAAAGTACTTTTTAGAATTTCTGTGTAGCCATTGATAGCAGTGGGGGGTAGCTTCAGCTCATTACTGACATTCTGTCTTGCCTTATATAAGTGGTACATTTTGAGTTATCTCTGCTTAATATCAGAGTTTTGGCCACCTAACGTCTACCTGAAATCAGCTGGACATATAAGTGAATTTAAGAATACTTTTTTCTGCTATTTTGCATATAGTACTGTATTTAATTTATTTATTTGTGTTTTTCACTGAATATTAACTCAACTGAAGTTGTGGCTGTCTCTCTACAGAGTACTTTTTAGAATTTCTGTGTAGCCATTGATAGCAGTGGGGAATAGTTTCAGCTCATCACTAACATTTTGTCTTACCTTATATAAGTGGTACATTTTGAGTTATCTCTGCTTAATATCAGAGCTTTGCATGGCTAACATCTACCTGAAATCAGCTGGACATATAAGTGAATTTAAGAACACTTTTAGCTGCTCTTTTACATATAGTAATATATTTAATTTATTTATTTGTGTTTCACTGAATATTAACTCAACTGAAGTTGTGGCTGTCTCTCTGCAGAGTACTTTTTAGAATTTCAGTGTAGCCATTGATAGCAGTGGGGGGTGGTTTCAGCTCATCACTGACATTCTGTCTTGTAGTTTCAGCTCATCACTGACATTCTGTCTTGCCTTATTTAAGTGGTACATTTTGAGTTATCTCTGCTTAATCTCAGAGCTTTTGCCAGCTAACATCTACCTGAAAACAGCTGGATGTATAAGTGAATGTAAGTACACTTTTATCTGCTCTTTTGCATATAGTACTGTATTTAATTTATTTATTTGTGTTTTTCACTGAATATTAACTCAACTGAAGTTGTGGCTGTCTCTCTACAGAATACTTTCAAGAATTTCTGTGTAGCCATTGCTAGCAGTGGGGAGTAGTTTCAGCTCATCACTGGCATTCTGTCTTGCCTTATGTAAGTGGTACATTTTGAGATATCTCTGCTTAATATCAGAGCTTTGGCTGGCTAACGTCTACCTGAAATCAGCTGGATGTATAAGTGAATTTAAGTACACTTTTATCTGCTCTTTTGCATATAGAACTGTATTTAATTTATTTATTTGTGTTTTTCACGGAATATTAATTCAACTGAAGTGATGGCTGTCTCTCTACAGAGTACTTTTTAGAATTTCAGTGTATCCATTGATAGCAGTGGGGGGTAGTTTCAGCTCATCACTGACATTCTGTCTTGCCTTAAGTAAGTGGTACATTTTGAGTTATCTCTGCTTAATATCAGAGCTTTGGCCGGCTAATATCTAAATGAAATCAGATGGACGTATAAGTCAATTTAAGTACACTTTTATTCTGCTCTTTTGCATATAGTACTGCATTTAATTTAATTATTTGTGTTTTTCACTGAATATTAACTCAACTGAAGTTGTGGCTGTCTCTCTACAGAGTACGTTTTTGAATTTCTGTGTAGCCATTGTTAGCAGTGGGGGATAGTTTCAGCTCGTCACTGACATTCTGTCTTGCCTTATAAAAGTGGTACATTTTGAGTTATCTCTGCTTAATATCAGAGCTTTGCATGGCTAACATCTACCTGAAATCAGCTGGACATATAAGTGAATTTAAGCACACTTTTATCTGCTCTTTTACATATAGTACTGTATTTAATTTATTTATTTGTGTTTTCACTGAATATTAACTCAACTGAAGTTGTGGCTGTCTCTCTGCAGAGTACTTTTTAGAATTTCAGTGTAGCCATTGATAGCAGTGGGGGTAGTTTCAGCTCATCACTGACATTCTGTCTTGCCTTATATAAGTGGTACATTTTGAATTATCTCTGCTTAATATCAAAGCTTTGGCCTGCTAACATCTACCTGAAATCAGCTGGAAGTATAATTGAATTTAAGTACACTTTTATTTTGCTCTTTTGCATATACTACTGTATTTAATTTATTTGTGTTTTTCACTGAACATTAACTCAACTGAAGTTGTGGCTATCTCTCTACAGAGTACTTTTTAGAATTTCTGTGAAGCCATTGATAGCACTGGGGGGTAGTTTCAGCTCATCACTGACATTCTGTCTTGCCTTATTTAAGTGGTACATTTTGAGTTATCTCTGCTTAATCTCAGAGCTTTTGCCAGCTAACATCTACCTGAAAACAGCTGGATGTATAAGTGAATGTAAGTACACTTTTATCTGCTCTTTTGCATATAGTACTGTATTTAATTTATTTATTTGTGTTTTTCACTGAATATTAACTCAACTGAAGTTGTGGCTGTCTCTCTACAGAATACTTTCAAGAATTTCTGTGTAGCCATTGCTAGCAGTGGGGAGTAGTTTCAGCTCATCACTGGCATTCTGTCTTGCCTTATGTAAGTGGTACATTTTGAGATATCTCTGCTTAATATCAGAGCTTTGGCCGGCTAACGTCTACCTGAAATCAGCTGGATGTATAAGTGAATTTAAGTACACTTTTATCTGCTCTTTTGCATATAGAACTGTATTTAATTTATTTATTTGTGTTTTTCACGGAATATTAATTCAACTGAAGTTGTGGCTGTCTCTCTGCAGAGTACTTTTTAGAATTTCTGTGTAGCCATTGATAGCAGTGGGCGGTACTTTCATCTCATTACTGACATTCTGTCTTGCCTTATGTAAGTGGTACATTTTGAGTTATCTCTGCTTAATATCAGAGCTTTGGCCGGCTAATATCTACCTGAAATCAGATGGACGTATAAGTGAATTTAAGTACACTTTTATTCTGCTCTTTTGCATATAGTACTGTATTTAATTTAATTATTTGTGTTTTTCATGAATATTAACATAACTGAAGTTGTGGCTGTCTCTCTACAGAGTACGTTTTTGAATGTCTGTGTAGCCATTGATAGCAGTGGGGGGTAGTTTCAGCTCATCACTGACATTCTGTCTTGCCTTATATAAATTTTAAGTTATCTCTGCTTAATATCATAGCTTTAACCGGCTAACATCTACTTGAAATCAGATGGATGGATAAATGAATTTCAGTAGACATTTATCTGCACTTTTGCATATAGTACTGTATTTAATTTATTTATTTGTTTTTTTCACTGAATATTAACTCAACTGAAGTTGTGCTTGTCACTCTACAGAGTACGCTTATGAACTTCTGTGTAGCCATTGATAGCAGTGGGGGGTAGTTTCAGCTCATCACTGACATTCTGTCTTGCCTTATATAAGTGGTAAATTTTAAGTTATCTCTGCTTAATATCATAGCTTTAACCGGCTAACATCTACTTGAAATCAGCTGGATGGATAAATGGATTTCAGCAGACATTTATCTGCACTTTTGCATATAGCACTGTATTTAATTTATTTATTTGTTTTTTTCACTGAATATTAACTCAACTGAAGTTGTGGCTGTCTCTCTACAAAGTACTTTTTAGAATTTCTGTGTAGCCATTGATAGCAGTGGGGGGTAGCTTCAGCTCATTACTGACATTCTGTCTTGCCTTATATAACTGGTAAATTTTGAGTTATCTCTGCTTAATATCAGAGTTTTTGCCACCTAACGTCTACCTGGTTCAGCTGGACATATAAGTGAATTTAAGAACACTTTTAGCTGCTCTTTTACATATAGTAATATATTTAATTTATTTATTTGTGTTTCACTGAATATTAACTCAACTGAAGTTGTGGCTGTCTCTCTGCAGAGTACTTTTTAGAATTTCAGTGTAGCCATTGATAGCAGTGGGTGTAGTTACAGCTCATCATTGACATTCTGTCTTGCCTTATATAAGTCGTACATTTTAAGTTATCTATGCTTAATATCAAAGCTTTGGCCAGCTAACATCTACCTGAAATTAGCTGGATGTATAAGTGAATTTAAGTACACTTTTATTTTGCTCTTTTGAATACAGTACAGCATTTAATTTATTTATTTGTGTTTTTCACTGAATATTAACTCAACTGAAATTGTGGCTGTCTCTCTACAGAGTACATTATAGAATTTCTGTGTAGCCATTGACAGCAGTGGGGGTAGTTTTAGCTCATCACTGACATTCTGTCTTTGCTTATATAAGTGGTACATTTTGAGTTATCTCTGCTTAATATCAGAGCTTTGGCAGGCTAAAATCTATCTGAAATCAGATGGACGTATAAGTGAATTTAAGTACAATTTTATCTGCTCTTTTGCATATAGTACTCTATTTAATTAATTTATTTGTGTTTTTCACTGAATATTTACTCAACTGAAGTTGTGGCTGGCTCTCTACAGAGTACATTTTAGAATTTCTATGTAGCCATTGACAGCAGTGGGGGGTAGTTTTAGCTCATCACTGACATTCTGTCTTTGCTTATATAAGTGGTACATCTTGAGTTATCTCTGCTTAATATCAGAGCTTTGGCCGGCTAAAATCTATCTGAAATCAGATGGACGTATAAGTGAATTTAAGTACAATTTTATCTGCTCTTTTGCATATAGTACTGTATTTAATTTATTTATTTGTGTTTTTCACTGAATATTTACTCAAATGCAGTTGTGGCTGTCTCTCTACAGAGTACTTTTTAGAATTTCTGTGTACCCATTGATAGCAGTGGAGGGTAGTTTCAGCTCATCACTGACATTCTGTCTTACCTTATATAAGTGGTACATTTTGAGTTATCTCTGCTTAATATCAGAGCTTTGGCTGGCTAACATCTACCTGAAACCAGCTGGACATATAAGTGAATTTAAGTACATTTTTATCTGCTCTTTTGCATATAGTACTGTATTTAATTTATTTATTTTGTGTTTTTCACTGAATATTAACTCAACTGAAGTTGTGGCTGTCTCCCTACAGAGTACTTTTTAGAATTTCTGTGTAGCCATTGATAGCAGTGGGGGGTAGTTTCAGCTCATCACTGACATTCTGTCTTGCCTTATATAAGTGGTAAATTTTAAGTTATCTCTGCTTAATATCAGAGCTTTGGCCGGATAAAATCTACCTGAAATCAGCTGGACGTATAAGTGAATTTAAGTACACATTTATCTGATCTTTTGCATATAGTACTGTATTTAATTTATTTATTTGTGTTTTTCACTGAATATTAACTCAGCTGAAGTTGTGGCTCTCTCTCTACAGTGTACTTTTTAGAATTAATGTGTAGCCATTAATAGCAGTGGGGGGTAGCTTCAGCTAATCACAATAATTGCCTTATATAAGTGGTACATTTTGAATTATCTCTGCTTAATATCAGAGCTTAGGCCGGCTAACATCTACCTGAAGTCAGCTGGGCATATAAGCGAATTTAAGCACACTTTTATCTGCTCTTTTGTATATAGTGTATTTAATTTATTTGTTTGTGTATTTCACTGAATATTAACAAAACTGAAGTTGTGGCTGTCTCTCTACAGAGTACTTTTTAGAATTTCTGTGTAGCCATTGATAGCAGTGCGGGGAAGTTTCAGCTCATCACTGACATTCTGTCTTGCCTTATATAAGTGGTACATTTTGAGTTATCTCTGCTTAATATCAGAGCTTTGGTCAGCTAACATCTACCTGAAATCAGCTGGACATATAACCAAATTTAAGTACACTTTTATCTGCTCTTTTGTATATAGTGTATTTAATTTATTTATTTGT
>NC_056738.1:339038156-339059885 GCF_019279795.1 Protopterus annectens | reverse complement strand
AAGGAAAGTTTTAACCGGCTAACATCTACTTGAAATCAGCTGGATGGATAAATGAATTTCAGTAGACATTTATCTGCACTTTTGCATATAGCACTGTATTTAATTTATTTATTTGTTTTTTTCACTGAATATTAACTCAACTGAAGTTGTGGCTGTCTCTCTACAAAGTACTTTTTAGAATTTCTGTGTAGCCATTGATAGCAGTGGGGGGTAGTTTCAGCTCATCACTGACATTCTGTCTTGCCTTATATAAGTGGTAAATTTTAAGTTATCTCTGCTTAATATCATAGCTTTAACCGGCTAACATCTACTTGAAATCAGCTGGATGGATAAATGAATTTCAGTAGACATTTATCTGCACTTTTGCATATAGTACTGTATTTAATTTATTTTTTTTTCACTGAATATTAATTCAACTGAAGTTGGGGCTGTCTCTCTACAAAGTACTTTTTAGAATTTCTATGTAGCCATTGATAGAAGGGTGGGTAGCTTCAGCTCATTACTGACATTCTGTCTTGCCTTATATAAGTGGTATATTTTGAGTTATCTCTGCTTAATATCATAGTTTTGGCCAGCTAACATCTACCTGAAATCAGCTGGACGTATAAGTGAATTTAAGGACACTTTTATCTGCTCTTTTGCTTATAGTACTGTATTTAATTTATTTATTTGTGTTTTTCACTTAATATTAACTTAACTAAAGTTGTGGCTGTCTCTCTACAGAGTACTTTTTAGAATGTCTGTGAAGCCATTGATAGCAGTGGGGGATAGTTTCAGCTCATCAATGACATTCTGTCTTGCCTTATATAAGTGGTACATTTTGAGTTATCTCTGCTTAATATCAGAGCTTTGGCCGGCTAACATCTACCTGAATTCAGCTGGACGTATAAGTAAATTAAAGTACACTTTTATCTGCTCTTTTGCATATAGTACTGCATTTAATTTATTTATTTGTGTTTTTCACTGAATATTAACTCAACTGAAGTTGTGGCTGTCTCTCTGCAGAGTACCTTTTAGAATTTCAGTGTAGCCATTGATAGCAGTGGGGGGTAGTTTTCTGTCTTGCCTTATGTAAGTGGTAAATTTTAAGTTATCTCTGCTTAATATCAGAGCTTTGGCCAGCTAAAATCTACCTGAAATCAGCTGGACGTATAAGTGAATTTAAGTACACATTTATCTGCTCTTTTGCATATAGTACTGTATTTAATTTATTTATTTGTGTTTTTCACTGAATATTAACTCAACTGAAGTTGTGGCTCTCTATCTACAGTGTACTTTTTTGAATTTCTGTGTAGCCATTAATAGCAGTGGGGGGTAGCTTCAGCTAATCACTGACATTCTGTCTTGCCTTATATAAGTGGTACATTTTGAATTATCTCTGCTTAATATCAGAGCTTAGGCAGGCTAACATCTACCTGAAATCAGCTGGACATATAATTGAATTTAAGTACACTTTTATTTTGCTCTTTTGCATATAGTACTGTATTTAATTTATTTATTTGTGTTTTTCACTGAATATTAACTCAACTGAAGTTGTGGCTGTCTCTCTTCAGAGTACTTTTTAGAATTTCTGTGTAGCAATTGACAGCAGTGCAGGGTAGCTTTAGCTCATCACTGACATTCTGTCTTTGCTTATATAAGTGGTACATTTTGAGTTATCTCTGTTTAATATCAGAGCTTTGGCCGGCTAAAATCTATCTGAAATCTGATGGATGTATAATTGAATTTAAGTACAATTTTATCTGCTCTTTTGCATATAGTGTTTATTTAATTTATTTATTTCTGTTTTTCACTGAATATTTACTCAACTGAAGTTGTGGCTGTCTCTCTACAGAGTACTTTTTAGAATTTCTGTGTACCCATTGCAAGCAGTGGAGGGTAGTTTCAACTCATCACTGACATTCTGTCTTGCCTTATATAAGTGGTACATTTTGAGTTATCTCTGCTTAATATCAGAGCTTTGGCCGGCTAAAATCTACCTGAAATCAGCTGGACGTATAAGTGAATTTATGTACACTTTTATCTGCTCTTTTGCATATAGTGCTGCATTTAATTTATTTATTTGTGTTTTTCACTAAATATTAACTCAACTGAAGTTGTGGCTGTCTCTCTACAGAGTACTTTTTAGAATTTCTGTGTAGCCAATCATAGCAGTAGGGGATAGTTTCAGCTCATCACTGACATTCTGTCTTGCCTTATATAAGTGGCACATTTTGAGTTATCTCTGCTTAATATCAGAGCTTTGGCGAGCTAACATCTACCTGAAATCAGCTGGATGTATATGTAAATTTAAGTAAATTTTATTTGCTGTTTTGCATATAATACTGTATTTAATTTATTTATTTGTGTATTTCATTAAATATTAACTCAACTGAAATTGTGACTGTCTCTCTATAGAGTACTTTTTAGAATTTCTGTGTAGACATTGATAGCAGTGGGTGGTAGTTTCAGCTCATCACTGACATTCTGTCTTGCTCTATATAAGTGGTACATTTTGAGTTATCTCTGCTTAATTTCAGAGCTTTGGCCGGCTAACATCTACCTGAAATCAGCTGGATGGATAAGTGAATTTCAGTAGACATTTATCTGGTCTTTTGCATATAGTACTGTATTTAATTAGTTGTTTTTTTTTTCACTGAATATTAACTCAACTGAAGTTGTGGCTGCCTCTCTACAATGCACTTTTTAGAATTTCTGTGTAGCCATTGATAGCAGTGGGGGGTAGCTTCAGCTCATTACTGACATTCTGTCTTGCCTTATATGTGGTACATTTTGAGTTATCTCTGCTTAATATCAGAGCTTTTGCCACCTAACGTCTACCTGAAATCAACTGGACATATAAGTGAATTTAAGAACACTTTTTTCTGCTATTTTGCATATAGTACTGTATTTAATTTATTTATTTGTGTTTTTCACTGAATATTAACTCAACTGAAGTTGTGGCTGTCTCTCTACAGAGTACTTTTTAGAATTTCTGTGTAGCCATTGATAGCAGTGGGGGGTAGTTTCAGCTCATCAATGACATTCTGTCCTTCCTTATATAAGTGGTACATTTTGAGTTATCTCTGCTTAATATCAGAGCTTTGACAGGCTAACATCTACCTGAAATCAGCTGGACGTATAAGTGAATTAAAGTACACTTTTGTCTGCTCTTTTGCATATAGTGCTGCATTTAATTTATTTATTTGTGTTTCTCACTGAATATTAACTCAACTGAAGTTGTGGCTGTCTCTCTGCAGAGTACTTTTTAGAATTTCAGTGTAGCCATTGATAGCAGTGGGGGGTAGCTTTAGCTCATTACTGACATTCTGCCTTGCCTTATATAAGTGGTACATTTTGAGTTATCTCTGCTTAATATCAGAGTTTTGGCCACCTAACATCTACCTGAAATCAGCTGGACATACAAGTGAATTTAATAACACTTTTATCTGATCTTTTATATATAGTAATGTATTTAATTTATTTATTTGTGTTTTCACTGAATATTAACTCAACTGAAGTTGTGGCTGTCTCTCTGCAGAGTACTTTTTAGAATTTCAGTGTAGCCATTGATAGCAGTGGGGGTAGTTTCAGCTCATCAGTGACATTCAGTCTTGCCTTATGTAAGTGGTACATTTTGAGTTATCTCTGCTTAATATGAGAGTTTTAACCGGCTAACATCTACCTGAAATCAGCTGGATGGATAAGTGAATTTCAGTAGACATTTATCTGCTCTTTTGCATATAGTACTGTATTTAATTTATTTATTTGTTTTTTTCACTGAATATTAACTCAACTGAAGTTGTGGCTGTCTCTCTACAAAGTACTTTTTAGAATTTCTGTGTAGCCATTGATAGCAGTGGGGGGTAGTTTCAGCTCATCACTGACATTCTGTCTTGCCTTATATAAGTTGTAAATTTTAAGTTATCTCTGCTTAATATCAGAGCTTTAACTGGCTAACATCTACCTGAAATCACTGGATGGATAAATGAATGTCAGTAGACATTTATCTGCTCTTTTGCATATAGTACTGTATTTAATTTATTTATTTGTTTTTTCACTGAATATTAACTCAACTGAAGTTGGGGCTGTCTTTCTACAAAGTACTTTTTAGAATTTCTGTGTAGCCATTGATAGAAGGGTGGGCAGCTTCAGCTCATTACTGACATTCTGTCTTGCCTTATATAAGTGGTACATTTTGAGTTATCTCTGCTGAATATCATAGTTTTGGCCAGCTAACATCTACCTGAAATCAGCTGGATGTATAAGTGAATTTAAGTACCCTTTTATCTGCTCTTTTGCATATAGTACTGTATTTAATTTATTTATTTGTGTTTTTCACTTAATATTAACTTAACTGAAGTTCTGGCTGTCTCTCTACAGTGTACTTTTTACAACGTCTGTGTAGACATTGATAGCAGTGGGGGGTAGTTTCAGCTCATCAATCACATTCTGTCCTTCCTTATATAAGTGGTACAGTTTGAGTTATCTCTGCTTAATATCAGAGCTTTGGCCAGCTAACATCTACCTGAAATTAGCTGGATGTATAAGTGAATTTAAGTACACTTTTATCTGCTCTTTTGCATATAGCACTGTATTTTATTTATTTGTGTTTTTCACTGAATATTAATTCAACTGAAGTTGTGGCTCTCCCTTTACAGTGTACTTTTTAGAATTTCTGTGCAACCATTAATAGCAGTGGGGGGTTGCTTCAGCTCATCACTGACATTCTGTCTTGCCTTATATAAGTGGTACATTTTGAATTATCTCTGCTTAATATCAGAGCTTTGGCCGGCTGACATCTACCTGAAATCAGCTGGACGTATAATTGAATTTAAGTACACTTTTATTTTGCTCTTTTGAATACAGTACAGCATTTAATTTATTTATTTGTGTTTTTCACTGAATATTAACTCAACTGAAATTGTGGCTGTCTCTCTACAGAGTACATTATAGAATTTCTGTGTAGCCATTGACAGCAGTGGGGGTAGTTTTAGCTCATCACTGACATTCTGTCTTTGCTTATATAAGTGGTACATTTTGAGTTATCTCTGCTTAATATCAGAGCTTTGGCCGGCTAAAATCTATCTGAAATCAGATAGACGTATAAGTGAATTTAAGTAGAATTTTGTCTGCTCTTTTGCATATAGTACTGTATTTAATTACTTTTTTCACTGAATATTTACTCATCTGAAGTTGTGGCTGTCACTCTACAGAGTACTTTTTAGAATTTCTGTGTACCCATTGATAGCAGAGGAGGGTAGTTTCAGCTCATCACTGACATTCTGTCTTGCCTTATATAAGTGGTACATTTTGAGGTATCTCGTCTTAATATCAAAGCTTTGGCCGGCTAACATCTACCTGAAATCAGCTGGCCTTATAAGTGAATTTAAGTACACTTTTATCTGCTCTTTTGCATATAGTACTCTATTTAATTTATTTATTTGTGTTTTTCACTGAATATTAACTCAACTGAAGTTGTGGCTGTCTCTCTACAGAGTACTTTTTAGAATTTCTGCGTAGCCATTGATAGCAGTGGGGGTAGTTTCAGCTCATCACTGACATTCTGTCTTGCTCTATATAAGTGTTGCATTTTGAGTTATCTCTGCTTAATATCATAGTTTTGGCCAGCTAACATCTACCTGAAATCAGCTGGATGTATAAGTGAATTTAAGTACACTTTTATCTGCTCTTTAGCATATAGTACTGTATTTAATTTATTTATTTGTGTTTTTCACTTAATATTAACTTAACTGAAGTTGTGGCTGTATCTCTACAGAGTACTTTTTAGAATGTCTGTATAGCCATTGATAGCAGTGAGGGGTAGTTTCAGCTCATCAATGACATTCTGTCTTGCCTTATATAAGTGGTACATTTTGAGTTATCTCTGCTTAATATCAGAGATTTGGCCGGCTAACATCTACCTGAAATCACCTGGATGTATAAGTGAATTAAAGTACACTTTTATCTGCTCTTTTGCATATAGTACTGCATTTAATTTATTTATTTGTGTTTTTCACTGAATATTAACTCAACTGAAGTTGTGGCTGTCTCTCTGCAGAGTACCTTTTAGAATTTCAGTGTAGCCATTGATAGCAGTGGGGGTAGTTTTCTGTCTTGCCTTATGTAAGTGGTAAATTTTAAGTTATCTCTGCTTAATATCAGAGCTTTGGCCAGCTAACATCTACCTGAAATTAGCTGGTTGTATAAGTGAATTTAAGTACACATTTATCTGCTCTTTTGCATATAGTACTGTATTTAATTTATTTATTTGTGTTTTTCACTGAATATTAACTCAACTGAAGTTGTGGCTCTCTATCTACAGTGTACTTTTTTGAATTTCTGTGTAGCCATTAATAGCAGTGGGGAGGGGTAGCTTTAGCTCATCACTGACATTCTGTCTTGCCTTGTATAAGTGGTACATTTTAAATTATCTCTGCTTAATATCAGAGCTTAGGCAGGCTAACATCTACCTGAAATCAGCTGGACATATAATTGAATTTAAGTACACTTTTATTTTGCTCTTTTGCATATAGTACTGTATTTAATTTATTTATTTGTGTTTTTCACTGAATATTAACTCAACTGAAGTTGTGGCTGTCTCTCTTCAGAGTACTTTTTAGAATTTCTGTGTAGCAATTGACAGCAGTGCAGGATAGCTTTAGCTCATCACTGACATTCTGTCTTTGCTTATATAAGTGGTACATTTTGAGTTATCTCTGTTTAATATCAGAGCTTTGGCCGGCTAAAATCTATCTGAAATCAGATGGACATATAAGTGAATTTAAATACATTTTTATCTTCTCTTTTGCATATAGTACTGTATTTAATTTATTTATTTGTGTTTTTCACTGAATATTTACTCAACTGAAGTTGTGGCTGTCTCTCTACAGAGTACTTTTTAGAATTTCTGTGTACCCATTGATAGCAGTGGAGGGTAGTTTCAGCTCATCACTGACATTCTGTCTTGCCTTATATAAGTGGTACATTTTGAGGTATCTCATCGTAATATCAAAGCTTTGGCCGGCTAACATCTACCTGAAATCAGCTGGACTTATAAGTGAATTTAAGTACACTTTTATCTGCTCTTTTGCATATAGTACTGTATTTAATTTATTTATTTGTGTTTTTCACTGAATATTAACTCAACTGAAGTTGTGGCTGTCTCTCTACAGAGTACTTTTTAGTATTTCTGTGTAGCCATTGATAGCAGTGGGGGGTAGTTTCAGTTCAACACTGACATTCAGTCTTGCCTTATGTAAGTGGTACATTTTGAGTTATCTCTGCTTAATATCAGAGCTTTGGCCGGCTAAAATCTACCTGAAATCAGCTGGACGTATAAGTGAATTTATGTACACTTTTATCTGCTCTTTTGCATATACTGCTGCATTTAATTTATTTATTTGTGTTTTTCACTGAATATTAACTCAACTGAAGTTGTGGCTGTCTCTCTACAGAGTACTTTTTAGAATTTCTGTGTAGCCAATCATAGCAGTAGGGGATAGTTTCAGCTCATCACTGACATTCTGTCTTGCCTTATATAAGTGGCACATTTTGAGTTATCTCTGCTTAATACCAGAGCTTTGGCCAGCTAACATCTACCTGCAATCAGCTGGACGTATAAGTGAATTTAAGTAAATTTTATTTGCTGTTTTGCATATAATACTGTATTTAATTTATTTATTTGTGGTTTTCACTGAATGTTAACTCAACTGAAGTTGTGGCTGTCTCTCTACAGAGTACATTTTAGAATTTTGTGTAGACATTGATAGCAGTGGGGGGTAGTTTCAGCTCATCACTGACATTCTGTCTTGCTCTATATAAGTGGTACATTTTGAGTTTTCTCTGCTTAATTTCAGAGCTTTGGCCGGCTAACATCTACCTGAAATCAGCTGGATGGATAAGTGAATTTCAGTAGACATTTATCTGCACTTTTGCATATAGTACTGTATTTAATTTATTTATTTGTTTTTTTCACTGAATATTAACTCAACTGAAGTTGTGGCTGTCTCTCTACAGAGTACTTTTTAGAATTTCTGCGTAGCCATTGATAGCAGTAGGGGGTAGTTTCAGCTCATCACTGACATTCTGTCTTGCTCTATATAAGTGTTGCATTTTGAGTTATCTCTGCTTAATATCAGAGTTTTGGCCAGCTAACACATACCTGAAATCAGCTGGACATATAACTGAATTTAAGTACACTTTTCTCTGCTCTCTTGGATGTAGTACTGTATTTAATTTGTTTATTTGTATTTTTCACTGAATATTAACTCAACTGGACTTGTGGCTGTCTCTCTACAGAGTACTTTTTAGAATATCTGGGTAGCCATTGATAGCAGTGGAGGGTAGTTTCAGCTCATCACGGACATTCTGTCTTGCATTATGTAAGTGGTACATTTTGAGATTTCTCTGCTTAATATCAGAGCTTTGGCCGGCTAACATCTACCTGAAATCAGCTGGATGGATAAGTGAATTTCAGTAGACATTTATCTGGTCTTTTGCATATAGTACTGTATTTCATTTATTTGTTTTTTTTTTCACTGAATATTAACTCAACTGAAGTTGTGGCTGTCTCTCTACAATGCACTTTTTAGAATTTCTGTGTAGCCATTGATAGCAGTGGGGGGTAGCTTCAGCTTATTACTGACATTCTGTCTTGCCTTATATGTGGTACATTTTGAGTTATCTCTGCTTAATATCAGAGCTTTTGCCACCTAACGTCTACCTGAAATCAGCTGGACATATAAGTTAATTTAAGAACACTTTTTTTCTGCTATTTTGCATATAGTACTGTATTTAATTTATTTACTTGTGGTTTTTGCTGAATATTAATGCAACTGAAGTTGTGGCTGTCTCTCTACAGAGTACTTTTTCGAATTTCTGTGTAGCCATTGATAGCAGTGGGGGGATAGCTTCAGCTCATCACTAACATTCTGTCTTGTTTTGTATAAGTGGTACATTTTGAGTTATCTCTGCTTAATATCAGAGCTTTTGACGGCTAACATCTACCTGAAATCAGCTGGACGTATAAGCAAATTTAAGTACACTTTTATCTGCTCTTTTGCATATAGTACTGTGTTCAATTTATTTATTTGTGTTTTTCACTGAATATTAACTCATCTGAAGTTGTAGCTCCTCTCTCTCTACAGAGTACTTTTTAGAATTTCTGTGTAGCCATTAATAGCAGTGGGGGGTAGCTTTAGCTCATCACTGACATTCTGTCTTGCCTTATATAAGTGGTACATTTTGAATTATCTCTGCTTAATATCAGTGCTTTGGCCGGCTAACATCTACCTGAAATCAGCTGGACGTATAATTGAATTTAAGTACACTTTTATTTTGCTCTTTTGCATATAGTACTGTATTTAATTTATTTATTTGTGTTTTTCACTGAATATAACTCAACTGAAGTTGTGGCTGTCTCTCTACATTGTACTTTTTAGAATTTCTGTGTAGCCATTGATAGCAGTGGGGGGAAGTTTCAGCTCATCACTGACATTCTGTCTTGCCTTATGTAAGTGGTACATTTTGAGATATCTCTGCTTAATATCAGACCTTTGGCTGGCTAAAATCTATCTGAAATCAGATGGACATATAAGTGAATTTAAGTACAATTTTTTTCTGCTCTTTTGCATATAGTACTGTATTTAATTTATTTATTTATGTTTTTCACTGAATATTAACTCAACTGAAGTTGTGGCTGTCTCTCTACAGAGTACTTTTTATTTCTGTGTAGCCATTGATAGCAGTGGGGGGTAGTTTCAGTTCAACACTGACATTCTGTCCTGCCTTATATAAGTGGTACATTTTGAGTTGTCTCTGCTTAATATCAGAGCTTTGGCCAGCTAACATCTACCTGAAATCAGCTGGATGTATAAGTGAATTTATATACACTTTTATCTGCTCTTTTGCATATAGTACTGCATTTAATTTATTTATTTGTGTTTTTCACTGAATATTAACTCAACTGAAGTTGTGGCTGTCTCTCTGCAGAGTACTTTTTAGAATTTCTGTGTAGCCATTCATGGCAGTAGGGGATAGTTTCAGCTCATCACTGACATTCTGTCTTGCCTTATATAAGTGGCACATTTTGAGTTATCTCTGCTTAATCTCAGAGCTTTGGCCAGCTAACATCTACCTGAAATCAGCTGGACATATAAGTGAATTTAAATACACTTTTTTCTGCTATTTGGCATATAGTACTGTATTTAATTTATTTATTTGTGTTTTTCACTGAATATTAACTCAACTGAAGATGTGGCAGTCTCTCTACAGAGTACTTTTTAGAATTTCAGTGTAGCCATTGATAGCAGTTGGGGGTAGTTTCAGCTCATCACTGACATTCTCTCTTGCCTTATACAAGTGGTAAATTTTAAGTTATCTCTGCTTAATATCAGAGCTTTGGCCGGCTAACATCTACCTGAAATCAGCTGGACGTATATAGGTTGTTGATAGTGCTAAACACTATCACCACATGGTCATCAGCAACATCCGCTATATGTTTTTCAAGGAATGTCCCAGTTTTAATGAAGTTCTGCACATTGAGTGTCCTCAGTGTTACTGACGGATCTGCTCGAACTGTAGAGAGCTTCCAACGCACCTTTCCCATTTTTTGCAGCAGATCACACCTTGTAGGCAAGTCAGGAACAACATCCATTGATGTTGATGCTACGGCATCCTCTACGAGCAGACAGGGTGCATCCCTGGATACTTCAGCTCTATGTTTCAGTTCTGCACACGTTATACTTTTCCACCTCTGTTGGATCCCCTGTGTGGTTGTGGGGTACTGTTTTCTGTAGCTGTTCACTGGTAGGCACACATTCTTTGAGTAGCCTACCTTTACGCTTCCATACAGACTTCCACTTGCAGCACCAGTAGTTCTTTTTGCTGCCTCATTTTTCAAGGTGATACACATGGCCTTCAACTATTAATAAATTATTTCCTTTGTGTGATAATGTTGTCTGGTAGATGGTTCCTATGGTTCTGGGTGGTTCAAATGCAGCAGAAGCCATTTTGGTTTAGGTACTGTGTACGATGAGTTAAAGGCATACTACGTTTTTATAACATTTTCGTGATTGTGGTATGCGTGATTCTTAATGGTCGGCCTTATGGGTTTTCAGTTTTGAGATCTGGAAATACTGAAATTCGGGATTTCAGTATATTTCGAGATTACAAAGTGGACCCTTATATATATATATATATATATATATATATATATATATATATATATATATATACACATATATGAGTTCCATTGGTTTGGTCAACAGGGAATTTAGTCAACATCTGTTTAATCGACCACATATGGTTGACTATACAGGTAGTTGACAAGTGTGAGAGATCACCAATCCCTGGGTAGGGGAATATTCTCTTTCCCAGGGGATTCTGCTACTAGGAAGTTGACTTTCCATTTTGGTTGTAAAGTGGTTAACATTTACGATGTTGACATTTGTGGTTAGTTACATATATATATATATATATATATATATATATATATATATATATATGGGTCTACCTGACAATGCCAAAAGCTGACAATGCCGACGATGAGAACACAGACACCAGAAGATCGAAAACTGAGATGACCGATGGATGAAAACCCCGACGCTGAGAACACCAACATGTGAAAAGGCTGTGTAAGTATGCGGTAGTGACGGACATTAGGGTTAGGGTGCGAGTAAGGTAAGTGTGCGATATTGATGGACTCTAGGGATAGGGGTGGGTTAAGTGAGTTTGGGTTAGGGCGCGGGTTAGGTGAGTGTGCGATAGTGACAGTCTTTAGGGTTAGGGGCGGGTTAAGTGAGTTAGGGTTAGAGCGCTGGTTAGGTGAGTATGCGATAGTGACAGTCTTTAGGGTTAGGGGCGGGTTAAGTGAGTTAGGGTTAGGGAGCGGGTTAGGTGAGTGTGCAATAGTGACGGACCTTAGGGTTAGGGTTTGGGTTAAGGTTATAGATAGTTGTGTATGTAAGGTTTAGTGTGGGTTTGTAAGGATTTTGGTGTGCTTGTGTTGTGTGTGTGCTTTTTGGACAGGGGATTTGTTTTGTTTGTTGATTGTCGGGATTGTGGTGTGTCGGGCATGTGAGGTTTCGTGTTTGTGAACTTTCGGTTATGTGGTGTCGTTGATTTTGTTGAAGGTGTTGTAGTGCATCGGTGTTGTCAGGTAGACATTATATATATATATATATATATATATATATATATATATATATATATATATATATATATATATATATATAGGTTCCCTATTATATGATCAAAGACGCATTCTTTCGAATGCGTCTTGATCGAACTTGAAAGCACAAAATGGCAAAATACCGAAACGGCATATAAGCAAATTCTTTCCCTGGGAAAGAAATCACTAGGCCGCCTTCATTATTTTGCCATTTTCATCACTGTAATGCAATCTCGGGGTTGGTATATTTAAGTAGGGTGTGTGTGTGGGGGGGCGAAGCCCCCCACTTTATGTAATGTTTTAAAGTTTTTTTTTCTTTTTTGGAACAGCAATTTTTTTTCCCAGGGAAAAAAAATCGCTGTTCTAAGTGTTCGGCATTGTAAGCTTTCACTTACATGGGGTTGATAAATCAGTGTTCGCTTTTTTAAGCATTCTCTGATTTAATATAGACCCTATATATATATATATATATATATATATATATATATATATGGTTATCATTCATATAATCGAACAGCCAGAACGTCGACTCCCAGAGCATCGAGACGACAACGTCTCAAATTCACAACAGTGAAATCCTGGAACATTGAATCCCGCCTCCGGGAAAGTAACCACTTAGCCATCACTGCAGACCTTTACCCTTTTATCCACTGTAGTGTGATCTTGGAGTTAGAATATTTAAGTAGGGGGGTTTTGGGGGGCCGAAGCCCCCCACTATGTTAGATTTAATGTGTGTAAATTGTTGTTTTAGGGAGTTCTGGTTAAGTGGTTGATTTCCCGGAGGTGAGACTTGATGCTCCGGGATTTCTCTGTTGTGAATTTGTGACATTGTTGTCTCGATGTTCCGGGAGTCAACATTCTGGCCATTCGATTATATGAATGGTAACTATATATATATATATATATATATATATATATATATATATATATATATATATATATATATTATGTAAATATATATATATATATATATATATATATATATATATATATTTTTTTTTTTTTTGATAGTATGAGTTCAATCGTATTGGTTGAGTATATGTTTGGTCGACAGCTGTTTAGGTGTCCATTTATGATCGAGTAAACAGCTGGTCAGCACTTGTCCAGGATCGAACAATTCCTGGGGTTGGGGAATATGCTATTACTCAGTATTGTGTGATCTTGGATTTAGTATATATAATTGTTTGTTTGTTTTTTGCAGGTGCAGTGGCTATTTCTCAGTGCATTCATATTTTTTTGAGTGAAGTAAGTGAAATCTCTCTCTAGTTTCCATGCAACAAGTTTGGTAGAATGCATTGTTTCTGGTTTATATATACCTAGTACAAGATCACATGACAGTAGGGAAAAGGGCATAGGTCCCGATCCTCACTGTACCACGATCTCAGTACAATCTGTTGGCTTTTCAAAATATCACTCATGTGGTCTCAACCATATGAATTTCAACATTTTAAAATTTTGATCACCTTAAGTAGACCCATATATATCACCTTTCAAGTTCAAAAAAGCTGGTGCAAATGTGTAAGTTTCAGAAGACCATCGTTCAGAGAAGCATATACATCCCACCTGTGAATACCCAACCCCATCATCCGGTTCTCACTTTTTCGGTTAATGGCATTGCCCCATCTACTAGTTTCCTGTGCCTGAAAAGAAACATAAGTTGCTTACGTGGACTAGGTCAGTTTCAAATCACAGATGTTGAATTTGTCAACCACTGTTTTTCATAAAAAAGCATTTCCAGTAGATTTTATATCTGTGCAATTCTCTTTCATTCGAAAGTTGTGCAGCTGTGGATTTAGTATGTTTAAGTAAGGTGTGCGTGTGTGTGTGTGTGTGTGTGTGTGTGTGTGTATGTGTGTGTGTGTGTGCGCGTGCATGTTCGTGTGTGTGCATGCGTGCGTGCATACACGTGCGCGTATGTGCATTTGTGTGTGTGTGTGTGTGTGTGTGTGTGTGTGTGTGTGTGTGTGTGTGTGTGTATGTGTGTCTTGGTGCAGCCCAGCCTCTGAAATAAGGGTCTAACATGAAGGTGAATGGGACTTACTCTCTGCAAAAATTGCTTTTTAAGTGGTTCTGGGATTTTGAAGACCTGAAGTTTTAGCTTTTTTTTTTTTTTTTTTTTTTTGCTTGTTTTCTGGAGCTTCAAATAATTGAAATTCAGGAGACCAAAGAGAAAACCAAAAATAAAAGAAAATAAAAGAAAAAAGTTACTGTAAACTAATATTGTAGGCACAATTGGAGTTATTTTTTCTATAAATGTTATATTTATCTCTTCTCAACTACTCACTGTGACCAACATTGCTTTGTATAAATTTGTATAAAAATATGAAAACTGAGGGAAACCCAACCCTAAGTGTCATCTCTCCCATTTTAGAACATTTGTGTGCAACCAGAATGCTAACATCTAAACATCTCAAATGAAAAATTAAATGTTTCTCTGTAAATAGGAAAACAGCCTGCCGTCATATTTTGCATCCTTATTCAGCTTTCCCAGTGTGGACTCTTCCTTGTTCATTATATAAATGCATATCTGGGGTAAATGCATAGGCAATTTTAGGCACCACTAAACCTTGTGGTTGTTGGAGACCCCTAGTCCTGGGAAGGCCCCCAACCAAAGCAGGAAATCTTATTTTGATATTTTATTGGATTTTTGCCAAACCAACAAAAGCTAGAACAGCACTCTCATGTATTTAATAAACCAGGTGGCTAATAATAACTCTTAGGATGAAGAATCCTAAGGAAGGTGCAACTTCTTCTCCTTTAAAATTCAAAAATATCTCTGGTTGTATTAACAGTGTTTCCACAAGTAACATAATTTCATTGACATAGTGCCCTTTATTTAGGTAAAAGTCCTACTGTTAGGCATTCTTTCATCTAAATCTAGCATCATAGCCAACATTACGCACCTAAAATACCTGCAGCTGTGAAGGGCGCCCTGATCACCCTGGACTTAATGGGGGCCTTACAAAAGTTACCATTGGTTGAGGAAAGTGAGGAGGAAAAATGAGATCATTCATTCTCTGATTTCATGTTTTATCCTAAACAGAGATGTGATGTGATCTTGTTAGGATAAAGTTAGTAATCCCTGAATGGACATCAGTGAGGTAAGTGCTACAGGTCAGCAGCTCCGTGATCAGTCTCAGTACTTATCTGGTATTTTAAGAAGAGCAGTTGCTTACGGTCTTTAGGGATAGTTTTCGCTTTCAGGCAGTTGTATAAATACTGTCTAGACACCAGATAATGTAATTCTAAACTACTTTGATCAAGAATTCTGGACAAAAGGAATGGAAGAATAAAAGTTCAAAATCAGGAATATTTTTTTAAATATCATTCTAACTCACTTGAAGTGCTAATAGAAAAATACATTTTACATCAACATGCATTGTCTGAAGAGTAGGAAATATGAAACGTTAATGTCTAGCATTATTGATTGTCTGTAGTCCTGAAAAAATTTTCAGGAAATCAAAAATTTTTTTAACAGACAAGGCAAAGATATAAGGCAAAATTAGGAATGCTTTATGAAATCAGGAACAGTCACAGGTATACATTATTTCTCAGTGTGGTGAATAAAAGTATCTTATTCTTGCTGTTGTCGGCTGACTGTTAAACTTCAGTCACTGACCTGGTGTGGCAATACTAATGTCACATAATGTATTTGCTAGCTGCTGAAATCCATACAAAACTAGTTTGCTATGGCTTATGCTTGTGTGTGTGTGTGTGTGTGTGTGTGTGTGTGTGTGTGTGTGTGTGAGTGTGTGTGTGTGTGTGTGTGTGTGTGTGTGTGTGTGTGTGTGTGTGTGTGTGTGTGTGTGTGTGTGTGTTGGAGGGTGCAATATAAGAATAACAAAGCTGGCCATAAATGCTTTCATTATCTATTACAAACAGCAGCAGCATTGCCATTATGTGGTGGTGGTTGCAGTGTATTTAATAGCAACAGATCGGTCGTAATAATACCTATTTGTTAAACAGGTAGGCCCACTGGACACAAAGCCTCTTTTTAGAGGCTACCCATGAGCAATGTCTGGTTAAGTGACTTGCTCAAGGTCACACAGTAGACAAATAAGGGCTGAGGGAATCAAACCCTTTACCGCATGGACTAAAGCTCATAATCTTGATCTCTGTGCTAACTGCCAGCCAGTTTATTTCACTTGCCATCACAGATATATAGCTTGCACATGGTATGTGGCTGTCATTAGTAGTTTTACATGAAAACAACTGCTCAGTAAGTTGGATTCCCATTTCACAGTGCTTTGCTCTTGTCTATAGCTTTTTCTATGCAGAATTTGCATGTTCTTCTTGGCACTGTAAGGGTTTAACCATGTGCTCTGGTTTCCTCCAGCACCCCAAAGAAATGCCATAGGTCAACTGCTATTCTTCTACTTTCTCTGAAGGTGAATATGCAGCATGTTTGAATGTGATTCTGCATCTTGTGATAGATCTGGCTTGTCAGAGACCTTGTATGTGTGTAAAATATTACCGATTTTTATCTGTGGAAACTGAATTATGCTGGGCAAATTCATAACTCTCTTGGGCAGCAGTAACAAAATTCAGTTAAAAAGTAATTATCTTTCAAAAACAAGGCATCCAATACATCACATAACACTCAGACTTGTACAGCATCTAGGGGACTGGTAGTCTCTACATCCCAAACAGTATTAATGGTTTTGACAAGGGTGTAGTGGTGGACTCTGCCCTCAAATGCACCCATTCTAAAATCACACCTGCTTGGAGGTGTGTTCAGAAGGTTGCTGTAGCTTGTGCAGAGTGCTGGGGATGGTGTGATCATTGTTTCTTGGATTTTCCTCACAATCAACCTCAGAGGTGTGCACAGGAAGTCATTATAGCTTGTGTAGGATTTGGGGACAGTGTAGTCACTGTTTCTTTTACTTCTCTCACAGACATCACAGACTTACAAAGAAGGGGAGTCCTGATCAACTGTTGAATGGTCATGATGTTGACCAGTTAAAGATTAAACTGATGAAACTGATGGTAAGAACACTGAATGGGGAAAAAAAACAACTTTTGTTTCACAGGGGAGCAAGCCCCATGCACCCCCACACCCCCTACTAATTATATACCAACTCCAAGATTGCACCACATTAGACAAAGGGCCTCTTCCTGGATTCCTGTTGTTCTGTAATCCTAACTACTGTAGTTCCCATTGACTTCTTTACTTCAGTGTTACAGATTTTGACATTAACAGCTTGTTGATGCTTAGCTGTTTGACATCGTCTACTTAACAAGTGGATGAGTTCCTTCAAAAAAGGTCAGTATAACCTGTGTAGGGGCAGATTACTGTCTAGAAGCAACAAGCTGGAATACTTTAATGTGATCATTACTGTTTTTTCTCACTTTCCTCCAAATCACACTTTAGACACTTACAGAGCTGGCTGCCTTTGGGGAGGGGGGGACATGCTTTGTATATGCATGACAGCACATACTTGAAATACATACCTATGGTCATTTGTATCTTTGCTTAAATCCAAGTCTAATACCAGTGGAATGCACAGACAGTGGCTGTATTTTTTTTTTTGGAGGGGGCAGGCAGTAATTGCAGATGTGATTTATGTATCCCCTCAAACATTTGTCTTGTTAGTTTAATATGAGCTACTATTTTGTCAGCTTTGAACATTAAGCCTTGGCAAAAATTATGTTTTCCTTAGAAGAAAAACAGTGAGACTGAATTTCTTTTCTGACTCATGAGACTGAATTTCTTTTGCTTTCATCCCAGTCTAACATCAGTGGAATGCACAAATGGTGACTCGTGTTCTTTTTTTTGGGGGGGGGATAGGGAGGCCAGCAGTATTCCCCTAGTTGGTTGATGTAGCCTCTCAAATGTTTGTCTTGATAAGTTTATTGTAAGACGCTCAGTTTTGAACATAATTTATGTGTTCCAGAAAAAAAAAAATTACACTGAATTTCTTCTTAGCCTTGACTTTGCTCAGCCTCTAGTGGATCAAAAGGTTGACAAAATACTTGAAAATTTACCTCAGGGCATGTATAACCCTAAGGCTTCTGGGGGGCCTGACAGCCTCTTGACACCCCAGTTTAATTCAATTATTTCCTACACAGTTATTACTTTGTAGTCTTTGTCAGTCAAGGTGTGTTGAATGAATGCAAGGAAAGCTAATGCTGAACAGTAACACTGAATTTCTTTCCTTAGTCATAATTTTTTTTCAATTATTTCCTACACAGTTATTACTTTGTAGTCTTTGTCAGTCAAGGTGTGTTGAATGAATGCAAGGAAAGCTAATGCTGAACAGTAACACTGAATTTCTTTCCTTAGTCATAATTTTTGTTTGGGCCATCAGAAAGGGTGGTTTAAAAAACTCTAAAATGCACTTCAGAGCATCTAGAAACCCATGGCTTCTGGGAAAAGCTGAAGAGTAAGGTAGAATGTGAGAAAATTAAGAAAAAAAGTATTCCGCATGATGTTGGGAACCTATAAAGTGGGAAAACAAGAGGAAGTACTGGAGGACACGTGCATGGAAGGTATAACACAGTAGACACTGGATCCCTTTGGCTTAGGACACCATTACATTTAAGGCTGGCCTTGTACATATATATGCTATTTCGAATGTCCATCTGTGAGGTGGGCCAACATGGTGTGGTATGCAAGCATGTAAGACCTTTGTAGCTACAGTTCAGTCTGTGCATACTATTCCTAAAACTTTACAGCGTGAACATAAGCATGGTTACTTAGAAGGGCCATCACTTATGGAATGTTAGCTTAACTGGAAGTGTCCAAGGGTCCACAACTTGACAGTTGATGGGAGCCCACAGAATGCTAACATTAGCCCTGGGTAAATGATTTCAGTATATTCACATAGGACCTTTTAGATCAGTTTTGCTGAATGGAAATGTCCTCACTTTTTGAAGATTTTACTCCCAATATTCAATACAATTTTCTTAGGGTCCAATCTCATGAAAAACTGTATTATTGTAGCACAGGTTCTTTCCATACTGCAGACTAAATGTTCATGAACTTACTTTTTGTTGAACAGTGCCATGTCTCATGGGGTGGATATCACAAAAAGTACTTTCAATGTTTTTCAGTAAAATATCGATAAATACCAAGTTAATAATTTGACAGTCTGCAGTATTTGTCCAAATACTTCAGGCATTCTAAAGTAAATGAAGATAAACGTGTAATCATTGTAAATCAACAAATGCTGGATATACATACACTTACTTCAGCTCTCAAGTTCGTTTCCCCTTCAGATCCCAAAAATGCTATTGCATTTATTTTGCAAAATTACTTACCAAATCAAACTTGAAAAGTTACACTATTCCTAGTTAAAAATGAAGGTTCGTGAGCGTAGTACAATGAAAATAAAAAAGGCAGAAAAGTTCTGAGGTGTACAACTTGTACATAATGTGACATATTCAGGGGCATAACTTCATATTTGCCAACACTTTTGACACCTGACTGTGCTTTCTTGAGAACCCTCATTAATTAATGTGCTAATGCTTGCTGCAATCACTCAATGTTTATGCATTTGTGACATTTTTATATTCTGATAGAAAATGTCATATCACTGAAGCCATATGCAAATACACGTTTATTTTACTAACGAAGAAAAATGTTATTAGCATTCAAAGTGGAAAAATAATGCAAGAGTGAAAGTTTTCAGTTACTGAGCTTCATTGGCTGCATGACTTTGTATGCACAGCCACTCACTCACTTGCAACTTTCAGTTAACTAAGAAAACACTGATGACAGCGGTAAATTAAATCCCGCTACACCTCGCAGCTAAACTACCTAATAAGTGAAAAGACAAGAAAGCAGCACGACCAGATTCACTCATGTTCCACAAGGAGGGGGGGTTGCCTTCTCCGAGCCGATAACTCTTTTTGGTGAGCTAATACTGTAAAAGTAATGTGTGTGAAATCAAGGGAAATGACATGCCCAGACGCTTCCTGAAAGCTGAAAGTTTTATGTTTAGATGTCTTTTTCACAGCATGTCATTTTGCATGCTAAATGTATACATGCAATCTCACCCACAAAAGTGACTGCTACGATGTGAGTGCAAGAGAGAAGAAACCTCTTTTGCGACACTCGAAAATTAAATTTTGGAGGGACAATAAATGCAAAACAACAGAAATTACACATATGACAGTCGCGTAGTCCATCCTCAGCTTCCTGGTTCCGAAGTCATTTGTGCCTGCCTACCGCATGGGTTCTTATTTGTGCTACCAGTTTCGTGAAGTTACTGCAAAGTAAAAATTTCTTAGCTTTGGTAAGTCGAGTTACGAGAGGACTGAAAAGCTACAGCAAACGTAGACTTGGTGTTGCCCGTTCGATCTCACGAAATGGATGGATTAGGGAATAGCCTGGGTAAGTACTAGTTCAGAAACAGAGCTCAACGTTTGTTGTAAAAGCTCAGGTGGCGAGGTATCTGCATGTTTGTGTGGGCGGGTAGTTATGTGCTTGCATGCACACTCTTTTAAAAGAGTTGTTCTGAAAACGGCCATCTCTGCATGTTGTTGTGACAGCGATCATTATGTGCAAAGTTGTCTGCTCACTGATTGTGGTTCTGATTTATTTGTGGTAATTGTAACGTCCATAGGACCCGGTGTGCGTTACACTAAGCTTCATTATGGTAACTCCACAGCCTATCTCGACTCGTACCCCCCCCCCCCCCCCCAAACTCTGAAGTACAGCGTCGATTTGGAGTTAGTTTACATGAGTAGGGACTGAGGGGCCGCAGAAGGGCGAAGTCCCCCTTCCCTGCCTTTAGCAAAAACTCTATAATGCCCTTACAGCGAGATTCTGTCACGGAGTTTACTTCTAATACAGAGTTAACATGTTGATTAAGTTGTGTATTTCAAATAATTTGACATTCTGTATTTATTTATTCCAAGATACTGACTGTCAGCGCATTTATGTACTTAGAAGTAGCCCCAGACCCCCGTTGTTCATTACCGTAATTGCAGCTGTCATGCTCATCCTCTACTGGCAGTAGCATTCGCCTTGTTTGAAATTGAATTTTCAGCATAGAATGCTTTTTTTTAGCAGAGTGATTCGCTGTGCATTGCTTCCTAACTGTGTCTTGCAAACAAAACGTATGTAAAGCGGTTTGTAGTTGAGTCACATCCCTCTTTGTAAGAAGTGCAACATTTTGGAAAATACCAGCTTTTGACTTTTATCATTTTTGTTACAGTGATACAGAAGTAAAAGTCAATGCCCTCTCCCTCCACCTGCTGTACAGTGATTTACATTTATAAATACTTTAAATATAAGTGACTGGCTGTTGTAGGTAGTACTGTAAAGATGTGCTCTAACTTTCCAAATGAACACAATTTAAGCTGAATGGAATGATTTAGTGCTTTTGCCGTTGTCTTTACAATAACAGCACTATATACTTGGTTTTACCTCACTGCTCTGTACTCAAAATATATCACACAAAATTGTCACCAGTTTATTAAGTTTTTACTCCCATATACCCTAAAGAGTAGTCGAACTGTCGCATCGTTGCATTACTTATACATAGTCTTGCCCAGAAGGACCGAATCTTTATAAAAGAAAGAGCAGCTGTGCTCAGAAATGTTTTCTAGATTATAAATAAATTATTCTTCCC
>NC_056738.1:338030656-338068156 GCF_019279795.1 Protopterus annectens | reverse complement strand
GTGTCTACAGGACTGCAATCAGTTTCTCTCAACATTTAAACAGATTGAACTCTACAGTTCCCTACAAAACGGTGTCTACAGGACTGCAATCAGTTTCTCTCAACATTTAAACAGATTGAACTCTACAGTTCCCTACAAAACGGTGTCTACAGGACTGCAATCAGTTTCTCTCAACATTTAAACAGATTGAACTCTGCAGTTCCCTACAAAATGGTGTCTACAGGACTGCAATCAGTTTCTCTCAACATTTAAACAGATTGAACTCTACAGTTCCCTACAAAATGGTGTCTACAGGACTGCAATCAGTTTCTCTCAACATTTAAACAGATTGAACTCTACAGTTCCCTACAAAATGGTGTCTACAGGACTGCAATCAGTTTCTCTCAACATTTAAACAGATTGAACTCTACAGTTCCCTACAAAACGGTGTCTACAGGACTGCAATCAGTTTCTCTCAACATTTAAACAGATTGAACTCTACAGTTCCCTACAAAATGGTGTCTACAGGACTGCAATCAGTTTCTCTCAACATTTAAACAGATTGAACTCTACAGTTCCCTACAAAGCGGTGTCTACAGGACTGCAATCAGTTTCTCTCAACATTTAAACAGATTGAACTCTACAGTTCCCTACAAAGCGGTGTCTACAGGACTGCAATCAGTTTCTCTCAACATTTAAACAGATTGAACTCTACAGTTCCCTACAAAACGGTGTCTACAGGACTGCAATCAGTTTCTCTCAACATTTAAACAGATTGAACTCTACAGTTCCCTACAAAACGGTGTCTACAGGACTGCAATCAGTTTCTCTCAACATTTAAACAGATTGAACTCTACAGTTCCCTACAAAATGGTGTCTACAGGACTGCAATCAGTTTCTCTCAACATTTAAACAGAGTAGGTTGCACACACAAAAAGCATTTGTTAAGCTTTCACTTACAGTGCTGTGTAATTAAGCAGGGCACCATATTGGTCAGCCATAGGGCTCTTTTTTTCTACTTGAGTGGTTGCCTCCTTCCCCTGTAACTTAAGTAAATTGACTCTTACATTAAGAGCTGTAATACTTACCTTATAGCTTTAGGACACCTTAGGAAACCTTGTAAACTGCAATAGCCCTGCTACGTTTGCCCTTGCTACGCTCGGGCTCTCTTCGCTCCCCTCCCTGCCCCCAATTCCCTCCTGTCCCCAGTACCTCTAAATTTATAGTATTATAGCCACTCCCCCACTTTCTACATCCTATCTGCTTTCATCTGGGATAATTCCACCCACCCCCATTCTACTACCTACATTTTAGTAGCACCTATTAGCTTTCATCTGGCATTCTCCCATCCCCCTTCCAGTACCTTTACCTCACCACTCTATCTTCTGGTGTTGCATCACCAGGTAAAACAGTTCCTTAACTCACTAACTGAATCACAGATAATGATATACTCCTCTTTACTACCCCTCTTGTTCACTCCATACCTCCTTACCTTGTATGAAAACCAGTTTCTCACTGGATTTCAGGTCTCAAAAGGCCATACTATCACCCCAGCTGTAAATCCTTCCACCTTCAACCATACTTACAGTACCAGATCCTATCCAACATCTTGTTCAGTCTATCAACATCTCAACCCCAGGCACATTAGCTCTAGATCCAAACACTACCACAAACTAATAAACAAATTCCTGAAGTTCATCACCAAGTATAGACTCAACCTAATACTTGGTGGTGATATTCACCCCAACCCTGGCCCACTCACTTCAGATACACATACCCCCTCTACTTGCAATCTAAGCTACAAACCTACAATTAACAGGCCAACTAACTCTCTCCTAATCTGTCATCTCAATATTAGAAGCATTAATAACAAGGTATATGAATTGCATGCACTTCTGGATGTCCACTCCCCTGAGATTCTCTGTTTATCTGAAACCTGGTTAAAACCTAACACTAAAGACAATGAAGTGTTACCACCTGGGTACAACATACACAGGCTGGATCGTGCTTCGAGGAAGGGGGTGGGGTAGCTGTACTCTATAAATCTGAGTTGAATGTCACCATAGATGTAATACAACCACCTCAGATTAATAACTCAGAGATTATTGCCACCAAATTGCAACTTAATAAAAATAAATGCATTAATATCATCTGTATGTACATTCCCCCAGGTAACAATATATCTACATTTGAAGATATTCTGCACTGGCTATCATGTCACTACCCCCAAGAAACCCTACTACTTGGAGACTTTAACATAGACTGGGGCACCTGTTCCTCAGAATCCCCAACCACCCATATTAACCTGCATGCATTCATGCATTTACACAAATTATATCTATCCCTACCAGGATAGGTAAACCCAACCAAAAATAAAGTATACTTGACTGGGTGCTCATAAATAGTCACCCCCAACTGTACACCTCTGGTACCCTCCTTAATGGCCTAAGCGATCACCTTCTCACATATGTAATTAAGCACAAAACCATTAATTCCCAACAACCCTTACACAGAAAGGTTAGAAACAATAAAAACTTTGACCCTGCCAAATTCCAACAAGAACTAAACTCATGTAAATGGTCTATTCTAAAACACCTCCCCTTAGAGGAAGCAGTAGCATACTTTAACAACAAATTCCTTGAGATCCTTGATTTGCATGCACCTGTTTGTTCAAAGAGAACCAAGGCAAAAACTGCGCCATGGCTTTCTATAGAGTCTAAACTCAAAATTACCCTTAGAAACAAAGCATGGGCTTTATGGTGTTCTTCTAAAGACCCTCAAGATCACATTAAATACAGGCAATCCAGGAACGAAACCAAAAAATCAATTTTACAAGACAAAAAACAATACTACTGTAATTTACAGACAGTAAATCAAAATAACCCTCAGAAGTTTTGGGCAGGTTTAAATAATCTACTACATCCTGGACAAACTTCAACTCCAATCCCTGCTGCTACTATTGATAAAACCCATGAAGATGTTTCTGATAGTTTTAACCAATTCTTTACTGAGACAATTTAAGCCCTGGCTAGCCAACTACCTCCTAGCTCCCCTGGTCCTGAAAGTAGCACCCCTAGAAACCTACTCGCGTTCAGCTTCCAACCAGTCGCCACTTCACTTATCTGTACCTTGATCAAAAAATTAAAACCTACTAAACTTTCTGCTGATCAACTTCCTGCCAAGTACCTACAAAAATCAGCTGATGCTATTGCTTACCCCGTCTCAATATTAATCAATCGAACCATAGTAGAAGCTAAAATTCCCACCATCTGGAAAATATCCTATGTAATCCCACTTCACAAAGGAGGCAGCTCTACTGAATTCTCCAATTATAGGCCAATAGCTATACTCTCCACTTGCAAAGATTATGGAAAAATGTATTCATAGACAACTTATGCACCACCTAATCCAGAATCACCTTATGGGAGACACTCAGCATGGCTTCCGTCCTCATCACAGCACTACTTCAGCCCTCCTAGCCTTTACCAACACCATAAACCATAATCGCAACAATAATTATATATCCTCAGCCCTATTTTTGGATCTTTCCAAGGCATTCGATATGGTTGATCACCAACTTTTAATCCACACCCTGCAAACATTTTGTATAGATACTGGAGCCCTTCAATGGTTTCAATCCTACCTGAATGGTCGACAGCAGGCTGTCCTCTGGCAGAACAAACTCTCTAACCTTCTACCTAACACCCTTTGAGTACCACAAGGCTCTATACTAGGGCCCTTACTGTTCTCCATCTTCATTAACGATCTTTATACTGTCATCCCAAAAGTCAGCTGTATCCAATATGCTGATGACTCTACTCTGATTTGCTCAGCCACATCTCCAGTAGAGTTATGGTCAGCTACCAGACCACCTGTAATACAATAGAAAACTGGCTTTCTGAACATCGTCTGATCCTAAATCCCAAAAAAACTAAAATGCTGTTATTTTCACCAACACGTAGGTCTACTGCTTTCACCTTTACCATAAAATCAAATTATGGCACAATAATCTCCCCTGACCCATCTACAAAACTCTTAGGTGTCATCATAGACAATAATCTAAAATTTGACCTACATGTTAACCAAACTATCAAAACCATCAATAAAAAACTAGGGTCACTTTACAGAATAAAAGCCTTCCTAACCCCTCCAGCTAAAATTGCCATAGCTCGCTCTCACCTTCTTTCAACCCTGCTGTATGCATCCCCTCTACTGTCTAATTTAAACAAGACTGTCCTTAACAAACTCTCAATTTGCTACAACCACATTGCCAGGTTTGCCACTGGGCTGCCATTTAGGACACATCATTGCATCAATCTAAATCAGCTTGGGTGGCTTGAACTACCCATCCTAATCCAGTATAACCAACTGATTATGGCCTATAAAATCCTCTATAATCCGGACAATACTCCTGCACTTAAAAATATTATCACCCCCTATAAAATCCTAAACCGCTTCAATCCTCTAACAAACTACTAATTCAGACTAGCAAAATTAATAACACAGCCGGTGATTCTCTCTTTGCAAACTCTGTAAGTAGATCCTGGAACTCTCTTCCAGCTGATATTACCTTACTTTCCACCTTAGGTCAATTTAAAACTAGACTCAGCACTTTGTCATTTAACTGGCTGTGTCAATGTATCAAGCCTGGCTAACTCTCTCTAGAATGTGTAAAAAATCTGTTAACCAGTTTACTGTGTAATTTAATTTAATCCTGACTTGCGCTCAGGATTAACTGTAACCTGTGGAACTTGTTTAACTTGCTTACTTATGTAATCTCTGTAAATAGTATGTTTGTAATATGTAATACTTGTATTATGGAATGCTAGATCTGCTTACCCTTGGAGCTTTTCTCCCCGGGCCTCCGCTGAAAATGGACATGCATCCAGTCGGACTATCCCGGTCAACAAATGTAAAATAAAATAAATAAATAAATTGTGTATAAGAACCACATTGATAAAAATTATTTTATGATCAAAATTGCTTGGAATCATTAAAGACTTCAGTTCACTCTGTGCACCTGGAAAAACTGCTTAAGGATAGAATACTATCTAATAAAGATAAGAAAATATACATTTGCAAGTAAGTTTCATAATTTAAGATATTCATTGACTGTGTACTGTTAAAAATAGTTGCTGATGAAAGTATTTATGTCCTTTTCTGTAAGTTACTTGAAGAGTGTTGATTGTGTAGAACAGAATGAAGCTAATTTTCCTGTACTGCAAAAGTACAGCAAATACTCGTTCATGTTTTAATTTTAAGAGTTTTTTTTTAAATCACTGTTTCCTTACAAAATGTCTCCAAAATGTTTCCCTATTACTGAATATTACTAAGAACAAGAGTTGTGCTGGTCACACCTTAGGGAATCCCCCAGTTCTTAAATTGCCTCCTTCAAAGTTCTTGTAGAGAACAAGCAAAAATGTGGTAGATGTGGTAGATGTACTCAAATTCCTTGGAGTCTTCATTGATCGAGGTGGATAAGGAAATGTCATCCTACATTTCAGCCAAGGTACACAAGCAGAATGGCTTGCTAAACAAGTGACAGCTAAAGCTCTATTAGTAGCAAGGATTTTGTGTGGCACTTTCATGTTGATGAATATACAGCCAGATTTTATTGGCATGTTTACTACTCAATACCGTACCACTGCTAAATTTCTAATTAAAGTCTCTTAAAATAAACATTAGTGTCAAACCAAAAAAAATAGTAAGGTAGCTGAATTCTGAGGATGAAGTTCTTATACGTCATGAAAAAGGCCTCTTATCCCCAATTCAGACTACTTCTGAGCTGGCACTACCCTTTTCTAAGGGTTCATGCAGTAGTGGGGATTAGATTTGGATGTCTTGAACAATGAGCATATAAACAGTTAATAACTATATTGCTTTATTGTGAAAATTCTTGCTTGTCCGTAGCTGTTTTCATTGGGAATGCGGAATCCAGCCTGTCATTAAATATGCAGGCCTGACTTCTTAAGAGTAATACTTTGTACATTTACCATGATATGACTGCATCACTTTGAGATTATGTTATAATGTACTTAATAAACAGTATTGTTACCATTACTCCACCCCCTTTTTATCACTACTGGTTGAAAAAAATAGTCTGTCATTTAGTATACTCTTTTTGTCCCAGTTCTTGTCAACCACCAAATATCCTCTGAACTGGACTTGAGCCTATTTATTCCACCATGATAAGAGTCCCAAAAAACACTGCGGTATGAGCCATCCAGAGGGGCCATCATTCAGACAACCTTGAGGGTTGACTGTGTATGTTATCACTGTCTGGCATGCATGCTATAAGGACATTTGAATGGCTTAACCACATCCTCTGAGAAGGGGGAAAACTGTACACATCATCTCAGTTACCCACAATGACTTCTTGTGTAGGTACACACTGTTGTGCACTCACTAATGAGAGCTACCATTAAATGGTGCTTAGTGGGCCAAAATCAACCTCAGAATGTTTATATAGTATTTCCCCACCTCTGATGAATTATGGCAGTAATTGTTCCTGCTCTTCCTCACCATATCCCCAGGCTGGGCACATTCATCCTTTGCTGCCACCTCCATCGAACATCCAGCCCAATAACTGAACTTGGGTCACCTGAGCCATTGTCAGGGATTTGTTCCTCTATGCCACAACAGCTTGTGAAGACTGACTAGTTGGTCTAACCACCTGCCATTGGCATAGCTGGAGTTTGTGCCGCCTTGGGCTGCCTTTGAGTTTGCTGCCTCACCCCTCACAAAATCATGGTCAAATTGGGCCCCTCCATACACAGCCCCCCGTCCCGCAGCCATTTCAGTGTACCATTATTTGGCAGTTTCTCCCCATTTACCATAAACACTGTAATGTACATGCTGCTTTATACTTTACTTCTACAGTGATTATTTGGATTTCATTTAAAATTTATATTTTAAAGTTTATAGCACAAACACTGATAGACATCTGCTAAACAAAGTAATACAGTCTCACAATGAAAACAGACTTGGTATAAAAACTTCTCTGCCCTTGAAACTCACATTCATTGAAACAGCATTGAAACCCACATTTAAAAAATATAATAATCTGGCCACTGGTGGATAAAGTTTACCTTTGGGCTATTTTCAAATCATAGGCCCCTTGCACATATATTTAGGACCATGCAAAGATACATGTGTTCTTTGATTCACCTTCCTGATTGTATTAAATTATGTTCCTTGTATAATACAGCACACTTGTTAGTTTTTAAATTTGTTTTTAACATTTTTCCAGTAAGCAATGAAACAAAATGTATGAACCAATAATGACAAAACTGCCCAGTTCAGAACATTTCTATCATAAAAGTCTGCTCAGCTTCTGTCATTACAATCCACCAGTATCAGTAAATATGCACAATTTCTGCAAAAGTAAAAGTCATCTGAATAATTCATTCCACATTAAAGAGCTTGGTAACTAATGAAAAGGTTGATGCTAGCAAACAACTTTATATTTCATTGTTTCATCTACAAATAAAGTGCCTGCTGCCCTTGAAGAATAAATTGCCTATGTTAAGTTAAAATATGATAAGCTGGTAATATTGCAATAGGGAATGGATGGCAAACCAATAACAGGTTCATAGTTACTAGGTATCTGCTCCAAAGGAGGACATTCTGAGGACTGCAGCATCCAACCCCTTTAAAGTAAAACACAGTACAGTATCAGCAATCCATCTACATACTGTGGGAGCAGAGCTCACAACCTACTGCTTCAAAATTAAGCACATTACCTGTTGTGGTACTAACAGTGCAAACAGACTTGGCATAAGCAACACTAAACTTCTCTTCCCCTGAAGCTCTCAGCTTCTTGTAAAAATCAACTTGACACTCAACATCTGTCAACTTTGCAGCACAAGAAATTTGGAAAAAGACAAAATTCATTGGAGAGGACCAAAACCAGGGACATATTTTAAACATTACTTGTATAATCTAAGAATGTTGCTAGAATAAATGTTTTGTGTTGCCATGTGTTTCCTGAAAGATAGAAGGACTGAAACATAAATGGCTAGCATTATTTAGTGAGTTCAGTTCTCAGTGATTTGCCAGAAAACCACTCATTTTAAGAGGAACAGACCAAAAGTATGGGCCAAACATTCTAGACAGTCTGTGGAAATGTGGACAGATGAGAGCTATGGACTCAACTCCTTGAATCACAAGTGGTGGTGTGGGTAGGGAATTCAGGCTCTTGTTCCTTGTACCTAAGGTGCAGGGTTTGAGCCTGAGTTACACTAACCACCAGGTATACCTAACTGAGACATTTTACGCACAGAGACACACACACACACACACACACACACACACACACACACACACACACACACACACACACACACACACACATACACACAGCAAAATGATTGGTGAACACACTTCCCTTATCAGCAGCAAAAGGATTAGTGGACACACTCCCCTCATCAGCAGCAAAATGATCAGTAGACACACTCCCCTCATCAGCAGCAAAATGATCAGTAGACACACTCCCCTCATCAGCAGCAAAATGATCAGTAGACACACTCCCCTCATCAGCAGCAAAGTGGGACACTCCCCTCATCAGCAGCAAAATGATTGGTGGATACACTCCCCTCATCAGCAGCAAAATGATTGGTGGATACACTCCTCTCTTCAGCAGCAAAATGATTGTTGGGCACACTCCCCTCATCATCATCATCATTGATTTGTTTGTTGTTTTGATTGCTAGGGGATTGTCTCTCCCTCCCCATCAACAAAATCAGTGGAGAGGAGACAACTCTAGCAATCAGCAGCAAAATGATTGGAGCAAAACTCCCCTTACTTGGTTGGAACACTTGAAGCAGCAGCAGCAAAAGAGACTTGGATGGAACAGGTGAATGATTGGAGCAAAACTTGCCATACTTGGTTGAAACAGGTAAAGTAGCAAAATGTACTTAAATTTTATGGGCGTTCAGGAAGTCTACAATGCATGTGTGTGACCAGACTGGAAGAACAGGGCTTGCTAAGACGAGAAAGTCTTAAAAACAGTTACAGTTTTTTTTTAATAAAACGTAAACGTGACAGTCCCAAAAGTGCCGCCCGGAGCAGACCGCCCCTCTTGCCCCCACCAGCTACGCCACTGCCACCCGCATCAAAATATAAGTATGAACCATATTAACAACGCTGTCATCAGTATGTATAAGCCTATGTATAACACTGGAAAATGGAATCTACTGCTAATTAAACTTTTTTCTAACCCTCTGTAAATGTGCTCTGACCATCAGGATTAATCTGCTTAACAAAGTGTAACATAATAGTAACCTGGATTAGTAATGGTAAACAAGATGTGCCAACTCAAACACGATAATGCATTAGACAGATCAGCTGCTTTTAAGTAATGGCTTCACTATACCTGACTCCTGGGACCTTACCCATTTTCAGTAGTTACCAGCAATATAAATGCTATTAAATAAAAAATGTGTACACAGTGCCAGAATATCAAAAGCAGTCAAAAGTAACTGATATGTCAGAATTCTGCAAGATAAAATCAGAAAATTATATTTAGTAAACAGAGATAAACATGATTAGGCCTAGTAGAAAGATGGAAATGATAAGCTATAAACTTGATGGTTTTCCTATTCATAAATAGACGTGTTTGTAACAATGTGTACTTTAGATAAAGATCATTGGCACTTTAGCCACATTCTGTGAGACTAGGTAAAACAAAACAAAAAAAATCACAAGCTCTGGGTAGTTCGCTCTTTGCAGAAGCACTAGTATTTGTGAATACCCCTTCCCCCAAGACTTTATCGTATATAAATGAAACTGCTTTTGTATGGAAGTGAACTTTGTCTCGGGTGTATTATTTTCCACATTGCATATGTAACTGTCTGTGTTATTCTCAGAAAGTTCATAAGTGTATTTCAAACGATTTTGAAAGTAGAGTATGGCTCTAAAATAGTATCAGTATTTTGGAGATAACCTTTTTGGAAATGGTCATTAGTAAAGGAGTTAATGAGGTATGTTCTTAATACACTTGTGTATGTATGTTGACTTTATGGTCGCAAGTAGTAACATAAAACTGGCTGTGTACCTTTTTACTATATTTGATCTTTTATCTGCTAATGGCTTATTTATTAGCTCATTTACCAAGTTATCAAATTAAAAAATAATAACAAATTATTTCCCATCAGAACTTTTATACATAGTTTGTAGAACTCTTCTTACTAAATATACTGGCTATGGCTAGATGCCACAAATCTTTTCAGTGGTATTTCATTATTTGTTCATGTACTTAAAAAGCAGTCTGCACTTTGAGTTTGTTTCCCTGTAGTGCTTCCCTCTTTCATGTCACATTTGTTGTTGTTGCTTTTCCCGGTTAGGGGTTGCCACAGCGGAACTCCGGTCCGCTAATGATGGGCAGCAGATTTTTACGAGCCGAGTTGCAAGCTCTGACACACAACCTTCAACGAAGGTACGCCCATTCATGCATATCTCCACACAGAAGATGCTCTAGCTGAGAATCGAATGGGACAACGTCTTACTGTGAGGCGACAACGCTACTGCAGCACCACCACTGCAGTACTATATGATTCAAACTTCTGTTTTGACAATGTGAAATAATGCCTTCACCTTAGGAAAGGTGTGTTCTGTAAGGTATAAAGCGTGCTGTACCTCAAAGTAAGAGACAGTTAAATGGTGTGTAGCAATAGTTTGGAAAGCATAACCCCATTCCTGACAAAGCAAGTGTTATTAAGGCAGATTTACGCAAGGGTGTGACAGTAATTCAGAAGTACAACTCTCTAATGTTGCAACCCTGGAAGGGAGGCTCTATTTGACAAGTCACACAAGTGGATAAGAAGTCTGAGCAGTCTAAACTTTGAAGCAGTAATAATCTAGTTGCTTTATTTATTTATTTATTTTATATACAGAATAAAAGATACAAACATTTTTTAGGTTTCAAAAATTAAAGAAGCATTCAAAACAATACAATCTGATGTGGATTAGAATGGGAAGAAGAACAATCCCATTGGGATCTTTAGTATAAAATGAAGATTTTTTGAACATGTACTTGCTAGAGGGAGGTGCGAATGGATGAAGATTAAAAGATAGTAGGTGCTTACCTGGGGATGAGATGGTTTATGTACTTCTAGTAGGTTTAATGTTTTGTTGAAGATATAAGTTTTGTTTTGGAGGCATTGAGTGCTAAGTGATTTGATTTCATCCAATGTTCAGTAATTGAAAAAGCCTCCTGAGTAAGTTTTTGGAGCAGAGGCAGAGCAGATGATGGTAGAATCATCTGCATATTGGATGATGTTTGCAAATGGGATAGATTTGTGATAATCATTGATTATAATTTAGTTTTATAATTTAGTTGTTTTATAATTTGTAAATAGTATCTGTGTTTATGGGGTCTTTCGTGTGACAGGAATCTTGTACACTTTGTGGTACTAGTAACTGTGGAAAACTGGAGTTGGAGGAACGCCCAGATATGCTCAGAAGGAGGAGAAATTCCCAGATATGCTCAGAATTAGTCCAAAATGACAAAAAATACACCGAACCCACAGACATTGCCAACATCCTAGCTGACAGGTTCAGCGCAAACTTCTCCCCCCCCCCACCAAAAGGGCAAATATCTATCCCAGCAGAGTGCTGCCCCCCTGACATCTCAGATGCTGAGGTAAGAGCCGCCCTCTCCAAAGCAAAAAACACAGCATCAATGGGACCAGATGGTGTCCTGGGCTGTGTCCTACATGAACTCCAAGAAGAGCTAAACCCAAACATAAAACTACTCTTCAATCTCAGCCTTACTACAGGATATGTACCCAAAGAGTGGCGTACAGCAACAGTGGTCCCTCTCCACAAAGGTGGTGCCTCAACGGATCCTGGAAACTATCGCCCCATAAGCCTGACTAGCTTGGTCTGCAAAGCTATGGAAAGGATCATCATGGACCTCATAAATAAAGATATTGGGGACCTACAGGCACTGGATCCTACCCAGTTTGGCTTTGTTAAGGGCAGATCCTGCCTCTTAAACCTGGTCAATGTCTTTGAAACAGTCACCAAGGCCAATGATGAGGGGAAGGTGGTCCACACAGCCTACCTGGACCTCGCAAAAGCCTTCGATACAATACCCCACTCGGGCATTATAGATAAGCTTACCAGCTTAAATATAAACCCCTATGTCATTAGATGGGTTGCAAACTGGCTCAAGGACAGAACCCACATGGTTAGAATTTCTGGAGCCATGTCAGACTCCAAACCAGTTACAAGTGGCATCCCACAAAGCTCAGTCCTGGGACCTCTCTTGTTCTATATATATTTCTTGGAGGTACAGGCCAACACGGAAGGACTGTGGCTGACCAAGTTCACAGATGACTGCAAACCAGGCACCATAATCGACTCTCCAGCCGACACAAGCATCCTACAAAAGGGCCTCATAGAAACAGACAACTGGTGCCAGAGCCATGGCCTCAAGCTAAACGCCAAAAAGTGTATAGTCATCCCCTTTGGCAAAAACAAAGTGCCCACAAATTACCACATAGGTGGTAATCCATTAAGTACGGAAGAAGTAATTAGGGACCTGGGGACCCAAGTTGATAGCAATCTCTCATTTGAAAACCACATGGCCAAAGTGGTTAGAAAAACATTTTATACAGCCCACCTAATCATGAAAGGATTCACATCTAGATCAGGGGAGGTCATCGTGCCTCTTTACTCATCCCTCATCAGGTCCATAATTGAGTACAATACCCCTTTTGGGATGTACCTTACCAGACACCTGCAGCAACTGGAAAGACCCCAAAAGTACCTCACCAAGAGAATCAAAGGGCTCAAACAGATGCCATATGCTGCCCGGTTAAAGAAACTCCAGCTCTACTCAGTGGCATACCGCCTGCTCAGAGGCAATCTGTGCCTGACGTATAAAGCCATGTCCAACCCGGAATTAATGGACATGCTGCACCTCAGAAAATCCAAATCCCATCGAGCTACACACTCGAGAGACTTGAACCTCAGCACTGAAATAAGTAGGACATGCTGGAGGGACAGATTCATAACCCAGAGGCTCCCTTCACTCTGGAATAAAATCCCAGTCCAGGTTAGGCAGAGTCCCTCATTGACTCTCTTCAAGAGGAATCTTGATGAGTGGATAGGAGATCGTAGGTTTACCCCGGGTATCACTTCTGTGTCACTGTTAGACAGAGGCACAGTATACTAACCTCGAAAAAGGGCATAGCAAAATTAATTTAAAATGAGTGGCGAAAGCCAAACACACTCTGGCTAGGCTTATAAATGCCCTAGGGCAGATAGCCTAGTATGAACCTATGAACCTATAAAAGAAGGGAGGGAGAAGAATCTAATCTTTTAGGGAAGAAGCACACATGCTAAATCAGGCAGGAGAGAAGCTGTGCAAACAGTAGAGCCAGAGATTAGTTGTTTTTTTTGTGTGTCATTTATTATAATTTAATCCAAAGTATCTCATGTATACCCCATCGTTCTCCAATCCCTTTATGCTCTTGCCTTACTTTGAGTGACCTAGAGGGCTACCTAAGGCCAGATTCGAAAACAAGTTTTACTCAGGGCAGGGCACTGCCTTTGGCATTTTCTCATAGTGTACATAGCTTTGATTCCAGGAGAAGGGTTTGGTATGTCCTTGTGCTGAACAGGCAGATAAGAAAGTGTACAAGCCTTCATTGCCAGACCCACTCCCAGTTCCTGATATCTAAAGATTCTTTATAGATGTAGCCCTGAACCCAAGAGCAAATATAAACTGATAGTGCATACTTGAAAAGTCAGACCTGCCTGTGTAGATGATCCCAAAAATTCTTTTGGGACAGCCATCACAAATGTACCAAGGGTCTATTTCTATGGAACTCTTTGATGTTCTTCGTGTTTCACTGTTGCAGTCATCACATTTGGGTTATCTGCTTGCAGTAGCCCTCAGTCGGCCTGATTATCAAAGTCTTGGGTCCTGCGTTGGTTGCTGTCTCATCTTCCATGACGTCAGGTAGTCAGGGGTATAAAACATGCAGCCGATGCCATTACACCAGTCTTTCTTGCCGTGCGGTGCCCGAAGCAGAAGCAGTTCGCAAGTGCCGGTCGGCCTACTCCTGAAATTTCCGTTTTCGAGTTTCAGAACTGAAGTCTTCAACTAAACCTAAGTACCCCATTGGGGAAACTTTTTGTTGCTCTAAACAGATGTCAGTGAAAGTCAATAATTGTATTTCTTGAGGAAAGCAAATACCTCATAAAGATTTTCATTCATACTGTATTCCTTGCCTAGGCCCTGACCACAACGTACCTCTCTGTCGGTTTTGTGCCTTATTTAAACAACGAACTATTAGCTGTCGGTATATTTATGCCTCTAAATATTTTGGTACTCGGTTCAATTACCCAGATATGGCTTCAGTAAGCCATCCGACTACCGACATTCCGAAAAAAATGCAAAGATAAAGACAGAGACAGGCCGCCTGGGTCCAAAGCTGCCGACTACGCTTCTCCTAAGCTAGTCGCCAGTTCATCAGTACTTGGTTTGGCACTTTCGCAGCCCCTAATACCCACTACTTCAGATTTGCAGGCCTCTACTGAGACCCATTCGGAGTCCGGTATGCCGCGAGATGCTTCAACTGTGGAACCTGCGGATGTCTCTACCTTGGATGGGTCCCGAGCCGCTGTGTAGGCACCGGCTTCTGAGGGTGTATTCAGGCCTACTGACTTGCATATTAAACTGACGCCATCTTCTTCAAGGCTTAAAACTCCATCCATGCCTAGAAAACCAACGCTCAGACCACATGGTTAGGCCTCTATGCCTAAAAAACAAATGATAAGAATGGCTGAAGGCCTTATTACTTTAATCATGGGAAGCCAGCCTTCCCCCTCTAAGAGATCTAGGACTGAATTTGCTTATGATTCTTCTGATCAGGATTCTGAAATTTCTGTTTCCTCTGATGACCAGGATTTACCTTTGTCTACCTATGAGGATTCTGATGCAGAGGACTCTATTCCCTCTGCTTCCCCTCCAGAGGATTTCTCTTTTGGTGAAACCTTGCATACTCTTAGGGAGCATTTTCGCTGGGAAAGCCAGGATTACTCTGATTCTAAAAAGAGGCTTAGGGATTTCTTACTCCTGCCTCAACACAAGCCTTTAGCTATACCCCCATACTGGACATTGTTGATGATGCCTTTTCGGAATCTAGCTTGGCCCCAGACTCTTTACTTCCTGCTTCCAGAAAACCAGATAGATATTACAGGGTTCCTGACTCTGACAAGTTCCTCTTTAAAAATCCTACTGCGGATCCTGAGACCATTTCACAGGGACCCAAGGGTATTAAAGCTACTACTGCCAAAAATTGTACCCCCTCTAAAAGAGATTCCAGGGCGCAGGATAGATGGGGTAAGAAGGTATATACTTCTGCAACCTTGGCCATTAGGGCCTTAAACTGCCACTTTCATATGTTAAAATATCAGCAGCATATTATTAGATTGCTTAAACAGAAAATGATGTTGATTCCTGATTGTGCTGAAAATAAGGATTTACAGGATTTAATGCATTCTGCTGAACAGGTTGGAAAACGTACTTTGCAATGTGGTTTTGATTCACTAGAGGCATCTTGCAGGGCTGCTGTCACTGGGTCTGTACTTAGAAGGCATGCTTGGCTTAAGGAGCAATCTTTGCCAGATCATGTTAAAGCTAAATTGCTGGATGCTCCCTTAAACTAGGACCGCCTGTTTGGCAACAAAGCAGAAGAAGTACTTAAAAAGATAGAGGAAAAAGCTAAATCTAAGCTAACTGTTAAAGATTTCCTGCAATTACAGCCTCCAAGATTTAGTAGGCATTGCCCCTCTAAGAATTGGTCCCTTCCTGCCTCTTCCAGGCCTTCTCAATCCAAATCCAAAACCAGTAGAACACCCAGGCTTCAGTCCCAAGGTATGCACAGGACTAAGCATTGGGAGGCTCCCACTTCCAAAGCAGGGAGTAGTAAGATCCCCCTTATGGTAAACTGTCTCAATGACTTAACTTTAAAACTTCCAAGCCCTTCTCAACTGACTGCTGCTTTAGGGGGAAAGATTGCTCTGCAGGCAAAAAACTGGGAACTCATTACCCAGGACAAATGGGTTTTAAATATAGTTTCCCAAGGATACAGATTCCACTTCCACACTTTACCAACCCCAAACGGTTGGCCAGATCTACCCCCAAATCAGTGGGCAGAGGCTCAAAAGCAAGTTCTCTCTCTTAAGTATAAGGGCTATTCAAACTGTCCCAGTAGAGGAAAGGGGACAAGATTTCTACTCAAGACTTTTCCTGGTGCCCAGAAAAGACAACTCCTGGCGTCCTATCCTGGATCTCTCTATCCTAAACACTTTTTTGGTGATCCCAAAATTCAAGAGGCTAACTCTTCACCAGTTGCTTCCTATGCTAAGCAAGGATGTCTAGTTGGCAACACTGGATTTAAAGGAAGCCTACCTGCACATCCCAATCAGGGAGTCTTGCAAAAGATACCTGTGCTTCAAAGCAGGCTACATGCACTATCAGATGTTCTTCGTGTTTCACTGTTGCAGTCATTAAATTTGGGTAATCTGCTGGCAGGCTGCCCTCAGTCGGCCTGAATAACAAAGTCTTGGGTCCTGCGTCAGTTGCTGTCTCCTCTTCCATGACGGCAGGTCATCAGGGGTATAAAACATGCAGCCGACACCATTTTAATCAGTCTTTCTTGCCGCGTGGTGCCCGAAGCAGAAGCAGTTCGCAAGTGCCAGTCGGCCGACTCCTGAAATTTTTGTTTTCGAGTTTCAGATCTGAAGTCTTCAAACTAAAGCTAAATAACCCATTGGGGAAACTTTTTCTTGCTCCTTACTGATGTCAGTCAAAGTTACTAATTGTATTACTTGTGGGAAGCAAATACCGCATAAGGATTTTCATTTGTACTGTATTCCTTGCCTAGGCTCTGACCACAACATGCCTTGCTGTCGGTTTTGTGCTACATTTAACCAACGCACTATTAAGCGTCGGTATATTTTTGCTTTTAAATACTTTGGTTCAAGATTTAACTATCCTAAAATGTCGTCGGTTAGCAATCCGACTACCGGAATTCACAAAATACGCAAAGAAAAAGACAGAGACAGACCGTCAAGGTCCAAAACCGACGACAAAGCTTCTCCTAAGCCAGTCACTGGTTCGCCGGTACTCAGTGAGGCGCTTTCGCAGCACCTGATGCCCGCTACTTTTGAGTTGCAGGCTTCTACCGAGACCCATTCGGTGTCCGGTATGCCATGAGATTCTCCAAGTATTGAACTTGCGGATGTCTCTCCCTTGGATGGGTCTGGAGCCGCTGAGCAGGCACCGGCTTCTGAGGGTGTTTTCAGGCCTAAAGATTTGTATATTAAACCGACGCCATCATCAAAAACAAGGCCAAAACCAACTTCTCTGTCTAAAAAACTGATGCATGAGCCACGTGCTCAGGCCCTTATGCCTAAAAAATAAATGATCAAAATGGCTGAGAATTTAATTACCTTGATCAGGGGTTCCCAACACCCTCCTGCTAAGAGGCCTAGGCAAGGCACTGATTATTAATCTTCAGATCAGGTTTCCATTTCTTCTGATTCCTTTTCTGATCAGGAATTTTCTATTCCCCCTTATGAGAACTCTGATGCAGAAGAATCCATCCCTTATGCTTCTCCTCCTGAGGATTTTTCTTTTGGAGAGACTTTGCATACCTTAAGGGAACGTTTTCATTGGGAGAGTCAAGATTTTTCAGAATCCAAAAAGAGGCTTAGGAATTTTCTTCTTCTTCCTCAGCATACATTGTTGATGATGTTTTCTCAGAATCCAGCATGCCACCTGATTCCCTGCCTCCGGCTCCTAGTAAGCCAGACAGATATTACAGGGTTCCTGACTCCCACAAGTTTCTTTTTAAAAATCCTACTGCTGACCCTGAAACAATTTCTCAGGGCCCCAAGGGCGTTAAGGCTTCTACTGCTAAAAACCCTACCCCTTCTGATAAAGACTCCAGGGTGCTGGATACATGGGGTAAGAAGGTTTATACGTCTGCAACCCTGGCAATCTGGGCTTTAAACTGTTAATTTCATATGCTTAAATATCAATAGCATGTCATGGGCTTACTGAAACAGAAAATTATGTTGATTTCTGATTGTGTGGAAAATAAAGAGTTACAGGATTTATTGCATTCAGCTGAACAAGTTGGAAAGCATACTTTGCAATGTGGTTTTGATTCCTTGGAGGCCTCTTGCAGGGCCGCCATAACTGGATCTGTGAGAAGATGGCATGCTTGGCTCAAGGAGCAAAATCTGCCTGATCATGTTAAAGCTAAATTGCTGGATGCTCCTTTACAGCAGGACAGTCTGTTTTGGTAATAATGCAGAAGACGTTTTGAAAAAGATGGAAGACAAAGCTAAATCTATGCAAACTGTAAAAGATTTCTTGCAAGTGCAGCCACCCAGGTTCAGTAGGCACTGGCCTACTAAGAACTGGTCCTTTCCAGTACCCAACAGAGCTGCTCATGTCAAAACCAGACACTCCAAGGGCCCAAGATTTCAGTCACAAGGATCTTACAGGACAAAACAATGGGGTGCCTCCATCTCCAAATCAGGAAGTAGCAAAGCACCACCCTATGGTAAGCAGTCTCAATGACTTTCCTCTGCCATTTCCAAACACTTATCTTTTGGCAGCCCCTTTGGGGGGAAAACTAGCACTTCATGCTCAAAATTGGCATCTTATTACCCAGGACAAGTGGGTCTTAAATATAGTATCTCAGGGGTACAGATTTAATTTCCACATGTTGCCAACTCCAAACAGATGGCCAGATCTGCCTCCAAATCAGTGGGCAGAGGACCAGAAACAAGTCATGTCCCTAATGGATATGGGGGCTATTCATCCAGTACCAGAAAAGGAAAAAGGACAAGGTTTTTATTCAAGACTTTTCCTGGTACCCAGAAAACACAAATCATGACGTCCATTTCTGGACTTATCCATTCTAAATACTTTCCTGGACATTCCAAAATTCAAGATGCTAACTACAACAGCTACTGCCTATGCTAGGCAAGAATGTCTGGTTGGTAACTCTAGACTTAAAAGAGGCTTACCTGCATATCCCAATCAAGGAATCTTGCAGAAGATACCTATGCTTCAAAGCATGCTATATGCATTACCAGTTCTATGCACTGCCCTTTGGCTTATCTACTGCACCCAGGGTCTTCACAAAGTGCCTGGCACCAGTGATTGCATTTTGCAGACAAAGAAACATTCAAATTTATCCTTATCTGGACAATTGTCTAATTCAGGCAGAGGACAAGGACACTCTTCTACATCTGGCATTTGTAAAAAGGCTTCTAACATGCCTAGGGTACACCATAAATGAAAATAATTCACAACTGGTACCCTCTCAAATAATTACATTCCTGGGCACAAGCTTGAATACAACTACCCAGATGGCTTACCTCATGCCAGACAAACAAGTTCACTTGATAACATACTTCAAACAAGTGGCCACAAAAACCCAGCTATCTACAAGACAAATTCTGCAGGCTTTGGGGTTCATGGCATCCTGCATTCTACTAATTCCATGTGCAAGACTGCATATGAGAAAACTTCAAGTGTAGCTAAAAAGCTTATGGAGTCAACATTGTCACAGCCTGGAAACAATGATTCCTCTCATTCCTTGCCTGCAACAGGAGTTCCTTTGCTGGGCAGAGGCCTGTCACCACAACAAGGGACTGTCATTCATTCTACCCCCTGCCACCCAAACCCTGACTACAGATGCATCAGACTATGCTTGGGGGACCCATCTGGCAGTGAGATGCATTCAGGGCAAATGGAGCCCAAATCAAAAGCACCTACATATCAACCAGAAAGAAATGATAGCTGTACAGAATGCTCTGATAGCCTTCAGGGACTTCCTTCATCCAGGACAACTACTGATAAAGATGGACAACACCACAGTTATGTGGTACATAAACAAGCAGGGGGGTACCCACTCCTACCCCCTTTGCGACTAGCCATGGCCTTGCGGAACACAGCCTTGACTTACCAAATACATCTACAAGCTCAATTCCTGCCAGGAAAGCAAAATACTCTGGCAGATGACCTAAGCAGAAATCTTATGGACCCACACGAATGGAAACTGGATCCACAAATCTTCAGCATGTTGACACGAAAATGGGGGAGCCCAGATATAGATCTTTTTGCCTCTCCCCAAAACTACCAGTTAGACAAATTCTGCACAAGAATTCATCGCAAAAAAGCTTGGAAAGTGGATGCTCTATCCTTCAGCTGGAAAAACCTATCAGTCTATGCCTTTCCCCCTCTGCCTCTGCTCTCCAAGGTTTTACTAAAAGTCAGACAGGAAAAACCAAAAATGATTCTGATTGCTCCAGACTGGCCTCGCCAACACTGGTACCCACTTCTAAGGAATATGTCACACCTTCCTCCATGGTACTTGCCTCAGACTCCTCATCTATTGTCTTAGCAGAACTATCAAATTCTGCACACTCAGCTGCAAACTCTGAATCTTGTAGCATGGCTAATCAACTAATTTCACCAATCACATCCCTCAGTAAACCTGTGATGGATGTCATTTTGGAGGCTAGAAGGCCTACTACTAGAAAATCTTATGCTGATAAATGGAAGAGATTCTGTGCCTGGAACCAAGCACAAGGAATAAACACAGCAATGCCCAATATTCCTCAGATTCTGCAATATTTAACTGAGATGCTTCACAAGGGCCTATTCTTTTCTTCTATAAAAGTCCATGCCTCAGCCATCTCGGCTCATTAGAACACAGAGCCTCCTCTCTTTTCTCATCCCCTGCTAAAGCAGTACCTCAGAGGGGCCAAAAATTTGAGACCTCCCAGGAGAGCACCAACTCCTACATGGGACCTCAATTTTGTGCTGGAAAAACTCACCCTACCTCCTTTTGAACCAGCTGCTACTGCAGACATAAAATTTCTTTCTTGGAAGACAGCCTTTTTTTTTTTTAGCAGTCACTTCAGCTAGAAGGATTTCGGAACTACAGGCTCTCATGGCAGTGGAGCCTTTCATTATCTTGAGCCTTTCATTATCTTTTATCTGGACAGGGTGGCCCTCAGGACCAATCCTTCTTTTATGACTAAGGTGGTATCCAGTGTGGCTCTTAACCAGATGATTCATCTGCCAACTTTTTTCCCAAATCTGCAGAACAAAGGGGAGCGGATTCTGCATTCATTGGATGTACACAGACAACTAAGATCCTACTTAAACAGGACAAAATCTCTAAGAAAGTCTGAGCAACTACTGGTGGCATTTGCTGCAGGGGCAGAGGGGAAGGCCATCTCAAAGCAGACTATTTCAAAATGGATAAACCATTCTATTTGTTTCTGCTACATGCGCCATGGTAAACCTGTCCCCAAGGGGATCAGATCCCATTCCACCAGGGCTGCATCTACTTCTGCAGCTTTTCTCAGAGGGGTTCCTACCAGAGACATTCTAGAAGCTGCTACTTGGAGCTCAGTTCATACATTCACAAAGCATTACCATTTACCTCTCTTTTCTAAATCCAGGGCAGGCTTTGCCACTGCTGTCCTGCAGGGCCTTATAGCCGCTCCTAATGCTGTATAATTCCATCCTCCCATCCATAGCTTTGGGATTCTACCCAAATGTAATGACTGCAACAGTGAAACATGAAGAACATAGTACAGTTGTGTACACTTACCATAAATGTAGATGTTCGAGTGTATTCACTGTTGCAGTCCAGGTTACCCACCCGCCAGCCCCCTGACTTCTCTGTTATTATTCCTCTTCCTTCCTTCACTATGCTCAAAAGCCTTTTTGGTGTATTTGCTTTTAGTTGCAGGTAAACTTTTTCTGTTCTAAATTACATGTGTGTGTGTGTATATATATATATATATATATATATATATATATATATATATATATATATATATACTTGCTCCCCATTTGGGGGGCACCTGACATCTGGGCAAGAAAAACTGATTAAAATGGCATCGGCTGCATGTTTTATACCCCTGATGACCTGACATCATGGAAGAGGAGACAGTAACTGACGCAGGACCCAAGACTTGGTTATTCAGGCCAACTGAGGGCAACCTGCCAGCAGATTACCCAAATGTAATGACTGCAACAGTGAATACACTCGAACATCTACATTTATGGTAAGTGTACACAACTGTACTTTCTCTGCACTGCCCTTTGGCTTATCTACTGCTCCCAGGGTATTCACGCTCCAGTTATTGCATTTTGCAGGCAAAGAAATATTCAGATATACCCATACCTGGACGATTGTGTAATTCAGGCAGAAAGCCAGGACATACTTTTGAGTCATCTGGCATTTGTACAAAAGTTGCTCACTTCTCTGGGATACACCATAAATGAAAAGAAATCACATCTTGTACCCTGCCAACAAATTGTATTCCTGGGAGCAAGTTTAAACACAACTTCCCAGATGGCTTTCCTCATGCCAGAGAAACAAGTTCATTTGACAGCTTACTTCAAACTAATGGCCACAAAGACCCTGCTATCTGCAAGACAAATACTGCAAGCCTTGGGGTTCATGGCCTCCTGCATTCTCCTAATTCCTTATGCCAGACTGCATATGAGGAAACTACAATGGTATCTAAAAACCTATGGTGTCAGCATTCTTAGGATCTAGAAGCAATGATTCCTATCATACCTTCCCTAAAGTTAGAGTTCCTTTGGTGGGCAGAGGCCTGCCACCAAAACAAGGGACTGCCATTCACTCTACCCCCTGCCGCCCAAACCCTAACAACAAATGCATCAGACTATGCATGGGAGGCTCACTTGGCAGAGAAGTGCATTCAGGGCAAATGGAACCCAAGTCAAATGCACCTGCGTGTCAATCAAAAAGAAATGTTAGCTGTACAGAATGCTCTGACAGCCTTCAAGGACCACATTCTTCCAGAACAATTAATGGTAAAGACGGACAACACCACTGTTATGTGGTACATAAACAAGCAGGGGGGAACCCACTCATACCCCCTCTGCAGACTAGCCATGGCTCTGTGGAACACAGCCTTGAGCTACCAAGTGCACCTACAGGCTCAGTTCCTGCCAGGAAAGCTAAATGCACTGGCAGACAAACTAAGCAGAAATCTCATGGACCCACACGAGTGGAAACTGGAACCAAAGACATTCAACATGTTGATAAACAAATGGGAGAGCCCAGATATAGACCTGTTTGCCTCCCCCCAGAACTACCAATTGGACAAATTCTGCACAAGGCCTCCCCACAAACAAGCTTGGAAAGTGGATGCCCTGTCCTTCACCTGAAAGAATCTATCAGTTTATGCCTTTCCTCCTCTGCCTGTCCTCTCCAAGGACTACTAAAGATCAAACAGGACAAACCAAGGATGATACTGATTGCACCAGACTATCCATGCCAACACTGGTACCCCCTCTTGCGCAGTGTGTCACTGCTGGCATCATGGCACCTGCCTCAGACCCCTACCCTGCTGTCCCAGCAGGAGGGCCAGATTCTGCACCCTCAGCTTCAAACCCTGAACCTGGCAGCCTGGCTAATTACCTGATCTCTCTGTTACCATCCCTCTGTAAACAAGTGTTGGATGTCATTCTGGAAGCAAGGAGGCCTAGTACTAGAAATTCTTATGCTGAAAAATGGAAAAGATTCTGTTCCTGGCACAGCAACGCCCAGTTTACCTCAGATTCTTCAATACTTAACTGAGATGCTTCACAAGGGCCTTTCCTTTTCCTCCATCAAAATTCATGACTCAGCCATTTCAGCTCATAACAACACAGAATCGCCCCTCTTCTCTCAGGGTCTATTTCACCCTGTCGAAGGCTGACAATATTGAAGCTGATATTGTCAGCACCAAAATGTCGAAAGCGAAAGTCATCGTGCATGTAAATGGAAATCTCTGTGAGGGGAGATTTCCATTTATTGCAATGTAGTGCGATCTCGGAGTTGGTATATTTAAGTAGCAGGGGGTGTGGGAGGTGCAGGGGGGGCTTGCCCCCCTGCATAGAGCAATTTGTGTTGTGTTTGGGTGTTTTTGTTCTGTGTGTGTTCGATGTTGGGGGGTTTCGACATTTTGATGTCGATTATTACTCTGTCGACAGTTTGAGTTTTCGACAGCGTAATATAAATGCTTCTCTCATCTACTGCTCAAGCAGTTCCTCAGAAGGGCCAAAAACTTAAAACCACCCAGGAGAGCCCCAACTCCAGCCTGGGACCTTAACTTTGATTGGAAAAACACACTCTGCTTCCTTCTGAGCCAGCTGCAAGTGCAGAGTTGAAATTCCTTTCTTGGAAAACAGCCTTCCTTTTAGCCATCACTTCAGCAAGAAGGGTGTCTGAATTACAGGCCCTTATGGCAGTGGAGCCTTTCATCATCTTTCATGTGGATAGGGTGTCCCTCAGGACCAATCCCTCCTTCATGCCCAAGTTAGTATCCAGTGTGGTTCTTAATCAGTCCATTCATTTGCCAACCTTCTTTTCTAATCCATGGAACAAAGGGGAACGAATACTGCACTCCTTAGATGTGCACAGACAACTTAGATTTTACTTGGATGGGACTAAACCTCTCAGGAAATCGGAACAGCTGCTGGTGGCATTTGCTGCAGGGGCAGAGGGGTAGGCCATTTCAAAGAAAAACATTTCTAAATGGATAGGCCATTGCATTCATTTCTACTATAAGCACCATGGAAAACCTATCCCACAGGGGATAAGACGACATTCAACCAAGGGCTGCATCTACCTCTACAGCCTTTCTCAGAGGTGTCCCTACCAGGGACAACCTAGAAGCTGCTACCTGGAGTTCTGTACATAGTTTCACCAAGTATTACCATTTGCCAGTTTTCTCTAAATCCAGAGCTGGCTTTGCCACTGCAGTCTTGCAGGGCCTTATAGCTGGTCCTAATGCTATCTAATTTCCTCCTCCCATCCTTAGCTTTGGGAATCTACCCAAATGTGATGACTGCAACAGTGAAACACAAAGAACATAGTACAGTTGTGTACACTTACCATAAATGTAGATGTTCGAGTGTATTCATTGTTGCAGTCCTGGTTACCCTCCCTCCAGCCCCCTGACTTCTTTTTGGCTATACCTCTTTTCCTTTTTACTAGGCATAAAGTTTTTTGGTGTATTTGCTTTTTTGTTGGAGGTGTAACCATGTATATATATTTAATTGCACCATTAGGGAGGCACCTGACATCTGGGGCAAGAAAAACTGATGTAATGGCATCGGCTACATGCTTTATACCCTTGACTACCTGACGTCATGGAAGATGATACAGCAACTGATGCAGGACCCAAGACTTTGTTAATCAGGCCGACTGAGGGCTACTGCAAGCAGATAACCCAAATATGATGACTGCAACAGTGAATACACTCGAACATTTACATTTATGGTAAGTGTACACAACTGTACTTTATGTGCATGGGAGTTCGGTGTATCATAATCTGTAGTTAATAGTCAGAGTTGCTTGAGTGCGTGTTTGTGGATAGTAGGTAACTCTTTACAGTTTAAAAAAAAGATGAATGTCTTTTTGTTTAGAATTATCCCTATAACGTTTTGTCATAGGAATTCTGTCTTTCCATGTATAATACATAATATATGTAATTCTCTTTCCATGAACACTTCTGTTTTACAGCCAGTCTTTTCCCCTATACACTGCTTTACTGGAGCTAATGTTCCTTTGAGTCCCCTAGGTTTTGTTTTAACTTCCCTTCTAGTGAAACCATGATTTTCTGCCATACCTGGTTCAATGTTTCATAAATATCTTCACATTTCCACCATGGTTCACATCACCACCATTGCAAAGTTGAGACCGTGCTATGTCAGCAGCTTTTGGATTTCCTCAGTCTTACACATGTACCTATCAATGTATCTGGCGGATACACAATGATATTTGTTTGCTTATATAATGAACTTCATGTGTATAAATGTCTTGGAATATAATTATGTAAGGCTGAACTTAGGGGCAAAATCCTGTATCCTTAATGGGAGCTATAACACACTGGAGCACACTACAGAGTATGATCACAGCTCCCTATGACCTCTACAGAGAAATTCCTTATAGGTTCATAGGTTCGTACTAGGCTATCTGCCCTAGGGCATTTATAAGCCTAGCCAGAGTATGTGTGGCTTTCACCACCCCTTAGGATGAGAATACTACACCCTTTTAGGGTTTAGTTTACTGTGCCTCTGTCTAGTAGTGACACAGAGATGACCCCCGGGGTAAACCTATGATCTCCCATCCACTCGTCAAGATTTCTCTTGAATAGAGTTAGTGAGGGGCTCTGCCTAACATGGGTTGGGATTCTGTTCCAGAGTGTAGGGAATCACCCGTTAATTACCTGTGTGTGTACGTCAGGTCCAGCAGGCTGAGGCTACATTTCCCTTTCAACAGAGGGGCTTCCTAACACTAACATATTTATTTGGAATACAGCCCCCTCCTCTATAGAAACTAACAGTGACCTGTTGGATAATAAGTATGGCAGGATATGTAGCCATTCGTGTGGGTTGTGGTCTGGAGAACCATTGTAGTAGGCAGCAATATAAATCCCAGCTCCAAAAAACAAGAGTGTGAAACAGCATTCATACAAAACCTTTGAATGTTGTTTGTTTGGGTGAGGCTTTGCCCCCACCCATCCATGAGTCGTCACTGTCTGCACTCCCTTATTTAATACAGGAAGTTGCTAATAATCATGAAGGTCACTGCACCTTCTGCAGAAGAAGATTACTTCACATTCAGCTCTACCTCAGGCATATCACATGTATGTGTTTTACCTATTTCTGTTTCAGGTAGTTGCCCCCCGCACAGTTGTCTACCAGTGCACTGTTCTGCTGTAGGATGCAAGGGAATAACAACATGTGGGCAGGATCACCACTAATTCTTTACATAGATATTTTGTAGGACCAGCCATAACATCCTAGGCATTACTAAGATAAAAAAGGTAGACTCTGATCTGTGTTTCACGGTCTTTCTTTTAGGCTTGTACCTTTCTGTCTGGTTTCATCATTATGTTTGAAACTTCTTACATTAATTTGACAAATAAAAAACTGGAAGCTGTAAAATGCTTCAATGCTGGCATACAAGAACTTAGCACATAGAGAGATAAAGGCCTGACTATGGTGTTGGGTGACCCAAGTCCAAGCAGGGGCTGGGACACCTTGTAGGAGCTTGCTGTGGAGGAATAGAATGAGCAGCCACTGTTGACTTGACCATTTTGAGGAGATGGAGGCATCTCTGGCTAGCTCCAAGGATGATCCCTCATGGGGGTACTTGGTGTTACCTAGCGGAGATCAAGTCTACAGTGTCACACACACTACAAGTAGTCAAAGGGCATTTAGTGTTCAGAGGTCTCCCTACCTGCTGACCTCCTCTGGGGAATAAAGGGTTGATTAGGATTCCCAGGCAGAACCAAATGGGCTGTAGGGCTGTCACCTAGCCCAGAAATGCCTCGCCTCCCCCCCCACCCCTGTAGAATAAATTGAGTGCTAGTTGTGAAGTTGTCTGGTGAGATCCTGGGGCTGAAAATAAAAAAAATAGAATTTATCATATCTTCACGTTTTATTGTCACTCCTTTCTGTTCCTGATATACTCTGTGCTTTCATTTTCTCCATCTCTCACTTCCGGGGTAGCCTGTCTTCTGTTCTACCATAGTAATGAGAATCTACATTTGTTTGTATTTCAGTTTCCTTTGCAGAGGTCCTCTGAGGTTTATCTCATACATGGAACTGAGAAGATTAAGCCAGCAGAAAACAAATGATATGACTATGTAATATAGTCATTTGTGGTCCTTAGTAAACTAATAACAACAAAACATTTGTGTTCTGGTGGCAAAGTGATGTTCTGTTATGCTCCCATGCTGTATGTTTGTTGTATCATTTATTTATTTATTTATTTTACATTTGTTGACCAGGCTAGTCCAACTGGATATATGTCCATTTTCAGTAGAGGCCCGGTGAGATAAGCTCCAAATAAACAAAAAATATTAGCAACTTCAGGTACACTACTAATTTATGGTGTAGAATATAATTGTTATATAGCAGCATAGCAATTTTTAAAGTAGCATATAATAAAGAAAGAGGAACAAAACATACTATAGCAAATAATAGCAACTTCAGGTACAGTATTATTTTGCAGTGTAGCATACAATTGTTATATAGCTGCATAGTAGCTTTTAAAGTAGCATATAATAAGAAGAAAGAGAAAAAACACTCTGTAGGTATATATAGGTGAAAACATGTTCATACAGTAAAAATATTTACTATACAAGTTCATACTCTGTAGTGGTTCCTATATAAGAGTAAGTTTTTAAAGACTTTAGTTAGCTTAACTGGATCTACTGTCTAAGGCTAATGAAAGAGTTAGATATAAAAATCGCAAATGGTTAGATAGGTAGAGTTTAGACATAGCTGGAGGGTATTATTACTCTGGGTTACTACATGGGCAGAACCAGTGGTTTATAAGGTATTCTCTAAGTTGCTTTTTGAAGAGTTGCATTGAAGAAAGAGATGAGAGTTCCCTGGGAAGCAGATTCCAGGTTTTACCCACGGTATTGGAGAAAAGTGAATCCCCAGCCTTATTTTTGGATTTAAGTGTAGATACTAGTACTTTATTTGCTGAGCAAAGGGTTGTCAGATTATTATAAGGAGTTAGAAGGCTAGTAAGTAGTATTATTGGGATGCTAGATCCCTGTTACCTAAAGAGGCAAGAAAGTACGTGCTGTCTATACCTAGTGGTAAAACTGAACACGTGCCTAACAATTTGTATATGATTTCTAGCACATTACCTAGCCAGGATACCTAACAGCCATACCCTCCCTCTACCCCTAAAGGTATTCACTTATACCTGTCCTATCCCTCTACCCCTTATACCATCTATTTATTTCTATCATTGTACTGTCTCCTGCAACTATTTCTTGAGCCTCACAAACCTTCTACCAACCATCTCTGCTCATCAGCTTTGGCTGCAATTCATTATTTGCCCACTAGATGGCACCATAACCTTGGCTGATTCCTAACACTGTTTGCCCTCACGTTAACTGGTGTAAGGCTCAGACCCTTCATTAATTAGCATTAGCTGTAAGGATGGTTTCCTTTTAGACCCTTTATTAGTATGTTCCACTGTGTTCGAAGGATGATGGTATATATGTATTATTACTAGCACATAGCTGCACTTGTAAAGGGCACTCACAACCATGTTATTTAAGCTACTTGATCTGTGTGTCATGTTTCAGTTTGAGTAATGTATGCCTTTTTACTCTTGTTACTGCACTATGGTCTAACCATTAATCTGAATGCAATGCTAGGAATGTTTGAATGTTTCAGAACTAGTACTGTTGATTTGATTTAGGTTCCTTGAACTTAATTACTGTGATTTCTACCTTATTTCTGAGTAATTAATGTGTTTTCTACCTTATTTCTGAGTATATGGCTATTCACTTATCCCATCACTGTTTATCTTTTACCCACCATTTTCAGGATTACTTGTCTACTACCTTGTAATAATACAGTGGGACTTACCTAGCTGGTGAAAGGACCCACACAAACTATTCTAACACCAGATTCCTAATAGAAAGTCTCTCGCCGTCCTGTAAAAGATAAGAAAGTATGTGCTGTCTATACCTAGTGGTAAAACTGAACACGTGTCTAACAATTTGTATATGATTTCTAGCATGCTACCTAGCTAGGATACCTAGCAGCCATACCCTCCCTCTACCCCTAAAGGTATTCACTTATACCTATCCTATCCTTCTGCCCCTTATACCATCCATTTATTTCTATCATTGTGCTGTCTCCTGCAACTGTTTCTTGAGCCTCGCAAACCTTCTGCCAACCATCTCTGCTCACCAGCTCTGTCTGCAATTCATTATTTGCCCACTAAATGACACCACAACCTAGGCTGATTCCTAGCACTGTTTGCCCTCACGTTAACTGGTGTAAGGCTCAGACCCTTCACTAATTAGGATAGCCTAAGGAACTTTTCTCCTGCACAGTCCTAGAAGCTCTTTCCTGTCCTGCTATTACCACTCTTTCTGAGACTCCCTCCCAATACCTGATATCCATCTCTCTACTGTCCCTTACCTTTAACTTCCCCAGTCTCTACCCTCCAAACTTACCAGTACCTACTGAACTGTTCCGCAGAATTCAGCTGCACACAGATAAGTTTTCTGCTAGTCCTTAGCCACTTGTTTTCTAACCCACTCCGTTCGCCCTGCGGGCTCACTCCGCTCACCTACCCTACCCCCTATTCTCACCCACCCCCAGTGGTCCTAGATTTATACCTCATAAGACACTCCCCTTCCCCTAATTATCCAATTTGCTCATTACCTTTCCCTACACACTAGTTACAGACACACCCTTACTCACATTCCCCTTCTTACTATTTCCACTACTGTACTATCTCTATCCTTCCTGGCTTTCTTTTCTATCCTATTACTACCAGGATAGAGATAGTACAGGCATCGGAACAATAATAGGCTCTCTACTGTTCTGTTTATAGACCTATCAAAAGCCTTTGACATGGTGAGCCATCAATTACTACTACAAATTCTAGAACAATACTCACTCAACAGAAAGACATTACAGTGGTTTAAGTCCTACCTAGAAAACAGACAGCAAGCTGTTCTCTGGGACAATAACCTTTCTACTCTCCTTCCCATTACTCTTGGGGTCCCACAAGGCCCCATCCTGTGACCTCTCCTCTTCTCTGTCTTTATCAACGACCTACAGCTAAGTATTCCACAATCTACCTGCATACAATATGCAGATGATTCCACACTAGTGTGTTCTGCCACCTCATCTGCTGAGCTTCAAGCTATCACCCAGACAGTATTTAACTCAGTTGAAAAATATTTTTTTGCAATGTTGCCTCCTACTAAACACCAAAAAAAACCCAAATTACTTGTTTTTACTCCTACACAGAAGTCTCCTCCAATATATCTGACTATCAAATCCAGCAATGGTACTACAATTACACCTGATCCAACCACCAAGCTGTTAGGAGTAACAATAGATCACAATCTCAACTTTGATACACATATTAATACTACAATTAAAGCTGTTAACAGAAAACTGGGCTCACTCTATAACATTAAGTCCTTCCTCACCCCTGATGCCAGAACCAACATTGCCCATACCCACCTGATCTCTACTCTCCTCTATGCTTCATCTATCTATACAAATCTTTCCAAAACTAACCTAAACAAAACTAGCAACCTCCTACAACAACATTGCCAGATTTGCTACATGTTCACCATGTAGATCCCATCACTGTTTAAATCTCAAACAACTAGGTTGGCTTGAACTCCACAACCAGCTACTGTTTCAGCAACTTACAATTACCCATAAGAGTGTCTTTCACACCGATAGGACTCCTATTCTTAATAGCATTGCCACTCCTTATAGAAATCTTACTACCTTACGCTCAGCAAATAAATTACAAGTAACCACCCAGAAATCCCTTAATAAAGCCAGGGACTCCCTCTTTTCTAATTCCGTGGGTAAGAGTTGGAACCAACTCCCCTGCAACTTACAATTACTTTCATCCTTATCACTTTTCAAACACCAACTAAAACTACACCTTAAAGTACATTGGTTATGCCCATGTACCAACCCAGATTAACACCAACCATCTAGCATACTTCCTTTTCCCCCCTCTATTTCCCACTAGGGTGCAAATACACCCTCTTCCTAGCCATTATTGTATTTTTTTTATTTTCATCTTACTTCATGAAACTTACTCTTCACTTTTCTATTACCCCTCTCCTCCTCCTGATATTTTCTGTGTCAGTGTTAGTACTTATGACACCTATGTCATTTCACGCAAAGCCCTGCAAGCATAGCTAGATAGAAACCTTCACCTCTTCCTCACTATTTTTGTCTAACTATTGTCTAACTTTATACCTCTTGTATATACTTCTCATACTACCACTTAACCAACACCCTCATTTATCCTTCTCTTTTGTTGTTTGTTCCTTCTGTGTTAACCTAAACCGAATTGAATTTAATTATTACTTACCATTTTGAATCTTTGCCATTTGAAGATATTTTATAACTAAATTAGACTATACCTTTTGCTGTAAGTGCATTATTTTTAACATGCTTTATCTTTTATGTAATAATTTTACTGCTTTGATGTATTTTCATTTGTAGTCCTGTTATATATTAGCTTAATTTTGGAGCTTATCTCCCCGGGCCTCTACTGAAAATGGACATGTATCCAGTTAGACTAGCCCGGTCAACAAATGTAAAATAAAAGTAAAAAATAAAGGATCTTGTGGGCAATAATAAGTTGGTGAAACTGAAATTGATTATGTAGTTCCAGCCAATGTAGTTGCTTTAGGTTTTGACAGTGGTGAATTCTAAATGAGGAACCAGTAGCAAATCTGGCAATGTTATTGTAGGAGATAGCCAGTTTTTGAGGTTGTTTTTGATAGATTGGTATAAATGGGAGAGGCTTAGAGGAGGATAGAGATTAGATTGGTATGGGCAGTAGTTGTTCTAGCTGTTGGAGTAAGGACGAGTTTAATCCTGTATAGGGAGCTTAGTTTTCTGTTAACTGATTTTATTGTGTTAATATGTGTGTCAAAGTTAAGGTTATGGTCTGTTGTTACACCTGGGAGCTTGGTGGTTGGGTCAGGAGATATGACAATACCATTGTTGGATATAACTGTGAAGTCAATTGGGGAGGACTTTTGTATGGGAGTGAATAGTAGTTTTGTCTTTTTGGGGTTCAGGAGGAGGCTGTGCTGTAAGAACCAGTTTTCTACTATGTTAAGCACTGTTTGGGTAAGGGACTAGAGTTCAGGTGCAGAGGTGGCAGCGGAGCATGTAAGTGTGGAGTTGTCAGCCTGTTGTATACATGTAGCTTGAGGAATTATTACATTTAGATCATTGATAAAAATTGAGAAAAGGAGAGGGCCCAAGATTGAGGGACTCCTAGGGTAATAGGAAGGTGTGAGGATAGATTATTCTCCCAAAGCACAGCCTGTTGTCTGTTTTCTAGGTAGGATTTAAACCATTGTAATGCCTGTGTATCTAGTGAGAGAGACTTAAATATATTCATAAGTAGCTGATGGTTAACCATATCAAAGGCTTTTGATAGGTCGATAAAGAGTGCAGAAGATATAGTATTGTTGTTACGATTTTTGTTAATGCAGTCAGAAAAGGATAAGAGGGCTGTGGTGGTACTGTGGAAAAGCCTGCAGCCATGCTGACAGTTAGCTAGTAAGTTATTTTGCAGTAAGTGGTCTAGTAGTTGCTGGTGGATACATTTTTCCATTATCTTTGCTAAAGGAGAGAGTAAAGCTTTTGGGCGATAGTTTGAGAGTTCAGTTGAGTTGCCACCCTTATGTAGTGGGATAATGTGGGAGAATTTCCAGATAGATGGGATGGTTCCTTCAGTAATGGTTCTATTTATTAGGATGGAAACAGGAAAGGCTACTACTGTTGCTGCTATCAGCAGATATTCTGCTGGTAGAAGGTCAGCTGGGGGGTACAAGGTTTTAGTTTTTGAAGAAGAGTGCAGATGAGGGATGTTAGGACTGGTTGTAAATGAAATGAGGGAGGTAAACTAGTCAAGGAGGATGACAGGATTGTGTTAACAGGAGGTAATGAATTAGCTAAAGACTGGACTGCCTCAGTAAAGAAGGTATTGCAGGTATTAGCAATATGGTTGGGATTCTCATGGGTGGAGCCTGTTGGGGTTGGTGTTTTGTACTGATCTGGATGTAGGAGTCTATTTATACCTGCCCAGAACTTTTGTGGTTTATGTTGGTGAGTTTGCTGGCTGTGATGGTAAAAGTTTTTTTTTTCTCTAGAAGTATTGATTTTTCGGTAGCATTTCTCAGCTGTCTAAATGTCTGATGATCTGCTGGATTTTTTGTTGTTCGCTATTTGGCCCAGCTGTTATTTCTTAGTAGAATTTTATGCCTTGTCTCTTTTGTAAGCCATGGAGCAGTTTTAGTCCTATTTCTGTTTGAGCCGGTAGGGGCATGGTTGTCCAGGATTTCTAAGAATTTGGCATTAAAGTAAGACACTGCTTTGTCTAGTTGGAGGTGTTTTAGGGGTGACCAATCACATGCACTAAGTTCATTTTGGAAGTTCACAGGGTTAAAGTTTTTGTTGGATCGAATAGTTCTATATATGGATGGCTTGTGAGTATTGTATTTTGCCTGATTACATAGGTCAGTGAGTGGTCACTGATGTCATCAGGAAGGGTACCAACTTTATATGAGAGGGGGTGACTATGTATTATTATCCAGTCTAAAGTAGTTTTTTTCTTGTTAGGTTTATGGATCCTGGTGGGGGAGGTAATAGTTTGGGAAAAAAACTTAAAGGTTTATATGGGTAGTATGGTTGGCTGAGATGCAGGGGTTCCAGTCAATATTAAAGTCACCCAGCACTATGGTTTCCTATGGGAAGTTAGTTGAGAGCCAGGAAAGGATATTTTCAAGACTGTTTATGTTATTAACTGAAGGGAGATAGAAGCATATGATATAGATGGATTTACAGGTGTTGATCTGGAGTTTAGAAATAAGGATTTCAGTGTTATTAATAGAAAGTGGTTGCACATCTAATGATGGAACTTGTAGCTCTGTTTTATATAGTATTGCTACCCCCCCCACCCTTTTTGGTTTTGTGGTCTATTCTCAGGATATTGTATCCAGGTGGGATGAGTTCATTGTCTTGAGTTACAGGTTTTAACCATGCTTCTGTTAGGCAAAGGATGTCAAAGGAGTGTACATCTAAGAGGGCATGGTGGTGGGCAACTTTGTTGTTTAAGCTCCGTATATTGAGATGTGCTATAAGGAGAGAGTTAGATGTTCTTGTATGGGGTTTGAGAGGTAGAGGGATTTGGTTTATGGGGGTTAGTAGTGCTTGTGGTGTTGGGACCTGGGTTGGGATGAATATCACTATCTAGTAGTTTGAGTTTGTCAATTCTATGTATGATATTCAGAAATGTACAGGATGTGTTTTGTGTTTTTTGGGTTGGTTATAGTTAATGTGGAGTAAACGATGAAACTTTGGCAGTAGATAGGTGGGTGTTGATGTAATATTTATGTGGTTTAGAGAAGGTGCCAGATTTATTAGGGAAGTTTGCTTAAAGGAATGGTTAAAGTTTGCCATGGTTTGATGTTCGTACTTATTTAGTACATAGGGTATAGATAGTAAAGGTAGTAGTGCATGTAAGAGAAATAGTTTTGTGTGTTTAGACATGGGAGGTGTGGGCATAGTGAGGGAAAATGTAAATAAGTTACTAGGGGGTAAGGAATTGTAAAGAAGATGGTAGAGGGGAGGTTCTACTTAGTATCTTATTACCTTAAAGTGTCAAGTATGTAAATTGGATGTTTTGTACTTAGTAATTTAAGGAGTATCTGTAAGTGAGTGGAAGTATAGTAATTACTACTTTAATGAGTAGGAGGATGTGATTGGATGATTAGGGATAGGGGTGTGGCATTGGAGGTATAAGGGTAGGACTTCAGGGGGTGGGTGGGAATTGGAGGTAGGGTGGGGGAGTGGAGTGAGACCGCAGGGTGAACGGAGCAGGTTCAAACAGGTAACCAAAGAAATGTCAGCAAAACAATCTGTGAGCAGCTGACTACTGAGGTACTTTAGTTGGGAAGGGTAAGTATGGAGGGGTGGATATAGTGGTAGTGATAGTAAGGGACAGCTGAGTGCAATAACAGTGAAACGTAGCAGGTAGAGTGGGGAAGAATGGGCAGGAAAAAAGTTCCTTAGTCTTTCTTTTGCAGTTTAGGGTCTGATCTTTAATTAAGTTAAATTCAGGGGAGAAAAGATAGATGTACTGGGAGCTAGCCTAGTTTAGGGTGCCATCTAGTGGGCAAAAAGTATATAACAGCAGAAGTTAGAGAGCCAAGATAGATAGTAAAGGTTTTGCGAAGGCTCCTGTAAATAGTTACAGGAGACATCACAAGGAGTGGAAAACATATTGTTAAGGGGTAGGGGGGGTATGGCTGCTGGGTATCCTGGCTAGGTAGCATGTTTATATACATACACAAATTATTAAGCAAGTGTTCAGCTTTACTGCTCGGTTTAGATAACACGTACTTCCTTGCCTCCTTGGTAACAGGGTTCCTAAGCAGGACAGCAAGTTTCTTTTTATATGGAAGAGTTGGTTAGGATTATTTGCAGGGGGTCCTCTCACCAGGTAGGTAGATTTTTAAAACCCTAGTGCCAGATAGATGGTTTGAAACCTAGGAACGTGGAGAGAAGAGAAACAATGAAGGGGTAAGAAAACAGTCGTTTAAATAGAGTTAGGGTAGTGAACACAGCATTTCAGTTCAAAAAACACTTATAAACATTAATTGTTGAGATTACAGACAAATAGCAAGGCATACTATGGTATCTAAGTCTAAAGGCACCAGTTCACAAACTAAAATGGTGCAGATTAATCTCTCAAAGTAAGGGAAAAGTTCTAAGTAACTTAAGCACAGTCTAGCTAGGAATGCTTTACAAATTACAGCTATGTTCTGCTAGGTCCTAAATAATATAAACAGTGAGCTACAGAGACACTGAGGCTGTTCATAATATGAGAACCAATTAGAAGCAAAACCTTGAGTTATTACATTTGGACTAGTTCCTTACTTAAGACCACAATAGTACAGAATAGGCAGTGGCGTCTCAGGTCAAATGAAAGCATTTTCACATAGCATGAAAGATAATACGCTTATTCTAACATATGGAGTCAAAGGTTAATATCTACCATCTAGCAACGGCTATGTGTATCACTGCTTACACAAGTCTGAGGTACAGTAAGCTTTTAACCTCCAAAAAGCACCGTGAGAGGAGAAACAATGCACCGGACAGCTCAAAATAATCCAACTGTTCTTTCTAGCGTTTGTTGTACCGTAAGCTTTTCCCACCTCTATAGATGCCTCTCTGGAGTAGAGATTATAAACAGGGAGGCTATACGCAGTTTCGACCCAAGTACCGATCTAGGCTAGCATAACAGCTAGGACACGATAAGCCCTGAAGCCATATTGTGAATATCGTACCACTGTTTAAGTTAGGAAAGGAGGCTCTGAGTTATTGTGCCCATAGACAATGTACAATTAATGGCGCTACATTAAATTTGATGATACCTCGCTGTTAACTAGCGTATGCTTAACACAATGTATCCACAGGAGGTTTCTTGAGCCTTATACCTATTGTTAAGGGCAAATCTTTGTAGTGCCAAGGATACAGAATTATTTAGAGAAATATGGTTCCATGCAGCAGTTGCTCGACACTAGGTTACCAAAGGAGGTATATTAATCCTTAACGTTGGCGTTGAAGGGAAATCCTTGCAGCGCCAAGAGTGTGAATTTATAGAGCACTTCTGTTCCGAGCAGCAGCTATGAGATTGGATTCCCTCAGGTTAAAACAAATAACTAGCACAGGGGAAGAGTGCAAGCCATACTCTCATAACCTGGAGTTGGATATAGTGAAATAAAATGCTCGCATTACCCTGAGGTCATATAGTGAAGGCTACCAAAAGCTAAGAGGTTTACAGGGGTATTACCATTAAGCAGACTAGTTCGGTACAATAGGCATCCAGCACT
>NC_056738.1:337973156-338028156 GCF_019279795.1 Protopterus annectens | reverse complement strand
ATTCCATTTTATTTTTTACAGTTTACAAATCCTTTCTTAACAAATTTAAAGTATTTTATTGCGGTGAACACAATAGTCATACAGTGATTAGTCCTGCTTTGTCATTTGCCTGACTTTTGAACCTGCCTTCCAAATGTTGCCTCAGTGGAATTTGCATATTCTTCCTTTATCCACATTTTAGGAACTCAGGTTTAAAACATTGCAGTGGTATTCCACATAGGATAAAATGTCTGTTGCTTTGAAGTTCTTATTCTGAAACATTTTCACCACAAGTCTCTAATGTGAGTGGACCTTTTGTTTCACAAAAGTAACCTGGTAAACAGAAATGGAATGCCTTAACTATGAGCTATCTGTACAGCCAAATTCTCAACCATTTCATATGACATAATACTCTATTAAGTCATACAGTTCCCCTATTTCTGCTGAACTGTAATTGGTCCAGATGTGGAAGGAGGTGGACTTTCCTATGCAGATCCTCCAAAATGTAACAGTGGTGGTGTGAGGCACTTGGGGATAAATGAGGAAACACTGTTTTCCCAAAATGTGAAAAAAAGTGGCTGAGGCATGAACCAACCTTCCTAACAGGACAGTGATTTTTTTTTTCAAAAACAGCATTACACTTTTATTTCTGTAGGCCTGACTAGACAGCACTGATGAATCAGATAGGAGCCCATATCCCGATCCAGTTGATGTCTCCCATGCATCAATCAACAAAGTTTGCAAATATTGCTAGACTTGTGGATTTTTTAATCATTAATGGCAACGTGGGAAAGTTCAGGCATTCTCTTGGGAGAAATAAAACATTTTTGCTTTTGTGGCCCAGGTCATGACTGAAAAGAGTCCATAAGTGTTAGCCCATTTACCCATAGGGATATGTTTAAATTAATAAACAAACAGGATGCTAATCACCTAGGTCTGACAGCTTATCTTGCCATGGGACGCATACAGAGTTGATAGTCAAGCATTTCTCATCCATTATCAGATGTTTATGTGCTGGTACACGCTTGTCTGAAATGTGTTTTGTACAGTCCTGCTGCATAAGGAAGCAGCATTATTTTATCTGCAGGTTTAACAATAAACATACTGTACTGTTATATGGCGTCATCCTCTTGCCCAGGACCACACACATCCTGCCTTCCACATATGTGGGATAGTAGCAGGATATGGTCCCCCTCCCAGTTGCATTCTGTTTTGGTACATCATTCTACACGCCAGATTTGAGTTCGGTCATGCCGAATGGCATTTTATTTCATCACTGATTTATGTTTACTGCTCACCCTGACTAGGCATTTTTATAAGTGCCTTTGACTGTAAATATGTGGAAATACAGGTGCTAAGAAACAGGTGTTTAGAAATGACTAGTAGAAATCATATGAGAAGATGTGGTGTGCATTGCTTACATTTCCAAAACAAAAACCTTGCTTGCAGGGTAAACACAACAGTAATTACTACTTGTAAGTTGCAGGATCTCATGCCACAAAGTGTAAATATTATGTGATGCAACACACACATTTGAACCAAACTTGTGTTTTGTACCAGCATATGCGATTATTCTCAGGGCGTTTGTGAAAAGAAGATGCTGATAAATCTGGAAGATACTGGTAATTATAACCTTAGAAAGAAAATTATTTTTACTGAAAACAGGGAGTAGTCCCTCTTTTGTCTTCAGAGTATGCCAACTGGAGTAAAGCAATCAACCAGGTGAAACATTCAGACGTGTGAAGAATGCAAAGGATTTCAAGAGAAGAGGTTCTCACAAAAAAATAATTTATTTCTTCACTAAAATTGTACGTGTCTATGAAAAATATGCTGTCTTAATGCATGATTCATATGCATATGGAATGGGCAAATCTTTTTAGCTAGTCTTCCATTGTGCTTGGCCTTTAAAATGTAAACCACTGGTAGCACACCATTCAGGAATTTGTCTTGCTGTTCACAGAACATGTTGGTCAGCTAAAGCTGGTTGTAAGGCTGTGATTCAGTAGGAAACACAGTCCCACATTTACGGGGATCTTTTTTTTTTTGGTTTGTTTTTTATAAGCGTATTTTGACACCTAGTAGTGGTATCCAGTGGTGTACCATATTTGACACCCAGAGATGATAGATAACTGGTTTACCTCCAACCCCCACCCCATAGCAGAGATTTTTTTAACATCCCCTGGTGCAGAGAATGTTTTTTCTAACACTCCCCCCTCCACTATGACAAGTACAGCCATAGCAATGATCTATAACATACCTAGCCTGGCCACACCACCAACTATCCCCTCCAATACAAAGAAAGAAAATGTGGTCATTTACTAAACAATATATTTTAAAGTAAAAAAAAAAAACTTACTTACCTTGACTTCAGTCCAGTAGTCCACAAACAAAAACAGTGTAACTAATTTGGCTAAATAACAATCAATAAAAATACATTTTAAATTTGCTGTATTTCCACATTTGCAAAACAAGTACACTAAAACCATACCTTTCATTAGAGGAAATCTGGACAAAGCCAAAAATAATGGGGGGATAAAAGCCCAAAATCAGGAAAAGATTTTTAAATATTGCTATTATAAACTTGGAAAGTTGCATTTTCTGAAGGATATGAATTAAGATTTGATATGTTAAGATCAGTCGTCAATAAGTTGCTTGAACAAAACAATTTTATGAGGCTCAGACTAAAGATATGAGGAAAACGTCTAGATGCAGAAATCAGACAGTAGAGAGGTATGTTGACTTAACTGATTTTAAAAATACCACATGCTTCTCTGCTATCTTATCTAATCACCCCAGACTTCTTCTCTGTATTTCCTCCAGTCCGACTGCGCATCTACACGCACAGATGGACACACACCTACAAAAAGAAAAATGTTTACATTAACCTTTTCTCATTTTGGACACAAAAAAAGATTACTAAATAGCCTGGGGAAAATGAGAGAATCTTTGAAAATTCCATGGATTGTTGGAAAATGTAAGTGCAAACTTGCTCAGAAAGTTTTTTTTTTTTTTTTTTTTTTTTTTTTTTTACAGCATCCCCATATTATTTGCAGCCAGGGTGGACTACACACTCCACTCCCCCCTTAGTACACCTCTACTACAATCATCAACCTCCCTAATGGGACCCCATCATCTCATCAGTCTGAAAGTTCAGTTATCCAAATACCAGAGGGAGTATGCCAGTCCACTGATGGTAGTTTTTGTGAATACTGTTTCAGAGAAAGAGTCACTGAAAAGCACCTTTGGTGATGGGGAAAATTTCCCTTTTCCGCTGTTGTGCGACTTTAGAGTAGGTATACTGATGTTTGGGGGGGGGTGGCAGGTATCCCCCCATGTGGAGGTTGCAAGGGACTTGCTTCCCTGCAAAAGTAAGATTGAGTTTGAGGTTTGCCAAAAGTGATTTCAAATAAACGTTTCTGTTGTGTTTGGCTTTGCAGAAAATGCTGTTGATGTATCACAATGCTTCCAGACCAGGAAAGGGGATGGAGCAAAAGCATGATTGTAAAAAAGACAAAAATCTACAGAGTACCACCAATGTAGCATCGTTCTGGTGCTTCATGAAGGGACTGGAAGGCATACAGAGTCCTTAGTTTGCCTGGAAGTTGTACTGTGCATGTAGTAATGGTCCCAGGTACCTGGTCCTTCACACTGGCAAAGCTACAGGTGAACACACTGACGTGCCATCCTGACAGCAGACCACTGTTGCTTTGGTGATCAAGCAGGTGTCACACAGTCGTGAGGACTTGTAACAGTAGAACAGGTGAGCTGACCTGGGATACTTGCTCCCCACCCTCAACTCCTAACGGTTATGTTATTTGAATCTGGGTTACCTGGGGTACGGTCAGGTTACTACCTCTTTATACCAGGAAGTCAGTTGTTCAGTTTTTATTTTTATTTATTTTGGAAACTGACAAAAAAGCAAGTGACAGCAGAAGATCTGCCAGCCTGTACACTGCTCATTAATACACTTAGCCTGTGTATGCCCCTACTATTAACTGTCTTTGTGTTTTGGAAAAAACATCATTACATTTGGTTAGTGCTGTTTCCTTTTACATTTATAAAAGGAAAGGAAGCCATATTCCTGCTTAGCCAATTTATGAAAGGAAAAATGTCCCCATTCCTGCACAGCCTTCAGAATATCCTGATTAGCTTGTTCAGCAAGTTGCTCTCTCAGTTCTGTGACTCTGAACTGGACAGTGTGATGAAAGGCTCCTTTGTCAATTCCATTTATTTCATGTATTAAAACAGTCTGCATTCCTATGCCCTACAGAAATGTCACATGTTTGCTCTCTTGCTTCATGACACAGAGATTGTTTGTGAGGCAGTTCTTTTTTTTTCTGTAGAGGGTAATTTCTGCAAAATTATATTGCTTCTGACAGACTTGCAGATCTTTTTCTAATGGCTAAATTACACATTCTTGCATACATGTAATTATGAAGGGTTTTCTGTATCACTGCATAGTTTGTCCGCTGCACCACTTACTGTTAAGAGTCAGTTTACTAACCTTTGTTGAGGCAACATCAGGCCATATCAAAACAATTCCTTCACCATTATTGAGTGTATCTTGTCAAATGTCAGTGCTGTCTATTTAATACTACACTGGCTATTCTGTTCACATATTTTGTTATTTATAACCAGTCGTGCATTTCTGTTGGCTGTTCTTACAGCCACTTATTAGTAACTGATTTTAAACCATTGACCAGAAAATCTGATACAACTAGTACGTTTATGCTCTTTACTCTGTATTAACAAGTACAGTCTGGTCTGTCATAAAAATGGATGTAATCCAGGAATGTTTTGATTAAATTTTCCTTGTCCTAAATAGCGTAGTCTATCCTCAGAATATAGACAAAGTGTATATAAACTCTGGATAGCTGTTTTGAGACTTTTGTGGGAAAGTGTAGTGGTCATCACAGCCAGTCATGGACAAATGGGGCCCTAGGCAGAGTAATGAATCACCCCCTGCAGCCATTCCAATGTCCCATTACTTGGCTATTTCTCCCCATTTACCATAAACACTATTCAAACCTGTCAGTATGCATACTACTTTCTTCTTTACTTCTACAATGATTATAGATATTTGGATTTAATTTAAAGCTTTTATTTCAAATTTTATAGCTCAAACACTAATAGCCATTTGTTAAACAAACAATACAATCTCACATGACAACAGACTTAGCATGAACAGTAAACTTCTCTGCCCATGAAACTCACATTCATTGAAACGGCATTGAAACCTACATTCAAAGAAAATGCATTTGGCCAGTGGTGGATTAAGTTTAACTTTAGGCGGTTTTCAAACCATAGGCTCATTGCACATATTTTCAGGACCATGCATACATGCATGTGTCATTCAATTCATCTTCCTGATTGTATTAAATGTTATTCCTTGTATGCAGCACCACTTGTTGGAATGTGTTTTAAATTTGTAGTTTTTGAACATTTTTCCAGTGAAACAATGAAACAACATATATGAACCAGTAATGACAAAACTACCTGTTTCAGAACATTTCAATCATAAAAAGCCACTCATACTTCTGTCATTACTGTCCACCAATATCAGTCAATATGCACTATGTTTGCTGAAGTAAAAGTCATCTGAATAGTTCCACATTAAAGAGCTCTATAACTAATGAAGATGTTGCCACTGGCAAACAACTTTATATTTCACTGTTACATCTAAAACTGCAGTGCCTGCCACCCTTGAAGAGTTATAGCCAATGTCACATTAAAAAAAGTTGGTAACCTGATAATATTGCAATATGGAATAGCTGGCAAACTGTCAACAAGTTCATAGTTACTAGGTATTTCATCCAATGGAGTGCAGCACCTACATCCCCCAAAGCTACAGGGTTTGAGTCTGAGTAAGGTAATTATCTAGCCTGCTGTCCTTAACTACGGGCATTTTACACACACACACACACACACACACACACACACACACACACACAATTTAAATTCCATCTTGCGAATGCATGACAGTTTTCATATTTCTGCTAATAGCATGTTCTTTAGTACTTGTGGAACAGACCTTGACTATTTTGCAAAACCTACTTTCTCATACTACTAAAGTATGCCTACTGCTAGAATTTCTAAAATGTTTATTTTATTTTATATCGGGTTCTGACCACATTTTTAGAACATGTTGTAAACTCATGCATCTGAGCTATTGCTAGTTTGTCAGCATTAAAAATACAGATGTGAAATGTTAAACGTTGTGCTGTAGGAGTTAACCCAGGCATATACATTTTTTATGTTTCTCATAGTGCAATCAGCCTCTTCCACATCCATCTACCTACCTAACTGAATAAACTACTGGAAACTTCAAGAAGATGTCTTTACTCCTCCCACAAGGAGGATATCAGAGAGAGACTCCTAGATCTGCTAGCTAAAGTGATTTTTTTCTGGACTTATCCTTTATACTCATGTTTCTTCCTAGTCCTGTCACCTTCTGGGTCACAGATGGAGTACGACTTGACTCAAACATTCTGGATTACCTCTGTTTTCATTTTAATGCACTGTGGAAACTTGGGATGAGGGAGAATCTGTAGACACAGTGTGACAGGCTTATGATGCACTTAATAAGAAAGAGGTCAAGCAACAGTTTGATATTTCGAATCAATGTAAAAAAATTGGGGAGCAGGAGAAGACAGTGACACTCATACAAAGGCCCAGAATCAAAGCCATGACAAGGTAGTTAATTTAGAAGTTCCAAAAAGAGCACCATTCTGGTTGGGGTTAGGTGATACAGGAAATCCTGTGTTTTACAAGAAACCTGCTGCAAATTCAGTACTGTAGAGATGTGAGCAAAGGGACTAAAAGTAAACTGATAGAAAGTTCTAAAGTAAAAATCAATGCAAAGCATGCTGCACAGCACAGATACCTGTAAGAACTTTATAAAGAATAAGGGGTAACAAAAAGAGAAGGCGGCTCTGAGCAAAGAGGGGCGTAGCAAGTACCAAAAGTAAGATAGGTAAGAAACTGTTCTAAACCCACTTCTGTCCAAGGAACACTAAAACCTAATGAAAAGGGAACTCCCAAGAAGCTTGTTCGGGTAGTGGAAAAATGAAAGCAAAAGGACATTTTTGTAGAGAACTACACTTTGTAGGGAAGACATAGAACAGAGAAAGCTGCAGTGACAGTGTTCTTCAGAGAGGAAACCTGTGCCTTCCAGCTTAACACAAGTTAGTGAAGAAAGTAACCCTGAGCTAATCAACTTACACATTAGCCACAAACATTTAAAAACAACATAATGGAAAGGTCAAAGTTTAGGAAGAGCGAGGCAGAATGTAACCAAGGTTGTAGGGGAAAATAGTGAAAAGAATGTTCACATTATTTCTTACCTTTTTAATTTCTCCAAATCTTTTGGGTTTCTAATACCATGACAGCAATGGATCCCATTTATAAATCAAAGTATGATTAAAGTTCATAAAATTATTATTGTTTCAATCTTTGATGTCAGCCAGAAGTGCTCTTCTCAGCAGCCACAGTGTGCCCAGTAATGACTCCTGCAATTCATAAGGAGTTACATGTATCGGCAACATATCTAAGTGCGATTGTAAATTCTTTTTTAAAAGAGCCATTGCTCCTACTACTGTTGGAACAGTTAGAGTATCCTTCTTCTACAGTGCCCTCATTTCTGCCTGCAAATCCTATTTTGTGACTTTGTGTCTCTCTGTACGTAAGACATTGTAGTCACTGGGTGCAGCAATTTCACTCATCAATGTTACTTTTGTCTTCTTTTCATGGACTACTATATCTGGTTTTCTCATTCCTGTTTTTTGAACCATTGGCAGTGAGTGAGCCCATGTGATATAAACTTAATAATTTTCTGTAATGCTTTGTGGCTCATGTTTCCAGTGTTTTTCAGCCACTTCAGTATTATAATGTTTACACAATCCCAATGCAACAGTCTTGACACATTATTATGCCTTTCAGTATACAGTCCTTCTGCCATTAGTATATCACAACCAGCAACAAGATGTGTTACTGTTTCCAATTCTGTTTTACAAAACCTGTTTCTCCCACATGTTCAATGGACTTTGTAAACCAATGTGTGCGAAGTCCACTATCTTGGGCTGCCAATATAAACATTTTGTCTTTTGGTTTAAATTCACCTGTCCTTAATCATTCCTGCATTCTATCCTGATCAATGAGTTTGTTCCAAGAGTTTTCTATACTTGCAACTATATTTATGCATTTTCCACATTTCTTGCCTTCTCATCTGATCCTTCACCTTATATTCTTTCTTTGCTTTTTGGCACATTCAGTTGCTGCCTGATTTTTATCTGCTTCTGGTTTGACTTCCATTCCCAATCGACACCAATATGCTTCTGTTAAACTAAGCTTTGACGTCATCTTAGACTTATTCTCCTCATGTTTTAAAACTTTCACTACATTTGGGTCTTGTGAGGTCAGCAGATATGTATGCAGTCCTACGATTGCAGATGTGTATATGTAATTAATTTCGATGTGGTCCGTACCTCCTTCAGAATGGGGAATATATAGACTTGGTATAAACTGATTTTTATAAATCATTTGATAAGCATGAAGCATCCTTCTTATTTTCCATTCCAACCAGTCCAACACCTTTTGGGCCCAGACCAAATTGGTTTATATTTTGGACTTTGCTACTAGAAGTCAGTGCTGTTTTCAGTATTAATTTTAGTCTTCTAAAGTATTCCTTACCAAGTTTTATTTGCATTTGTTCATGTTTTATTGTTGATTCTTCATCAATTCCCAAATATTTATACACTCCTCCTTGCTCATATTCTTGTATATCACATTCCTGTCCCAGGCTGATGTTTGCTTGGTGCTGCAGCTTTCCTGCTTTAAAGGTTGTTTTTGCACATTTATCAAGACCAAATGACACTCTTATATTATCTGAAAAAGTTTTGGCCACTTGCAGTTGTGTTTTCAGCTCCTCATCTGATGAACTATAGAGTTTAAAATCATCCACAGAAAGAAAATGGAAGTCATTACACTTTTTATGGGAACCATATGGCCATGATCTAATCTGTTAAGTAGACAGGTTAATGGGTTAAGGGCAAGACGATAGAGCAGCGGTGACAGTCACCTTGAAATATTCTCTTTTAAATTTGTATCCCTGGAATAGTAATATGTCTTTTTTCATGGCTTAACTGCAAACTGGTTTGCTGCTGTTTCATGGTCACCATAATATAGTAGATCAGTGTAGGGTATGTATTATACATTTGTAAGCACTCTTTTATCCATGAAAGTGCAATACTTTTTACAGTTCTCCATTATGACTTTATTTAATAGCAAATGATCCTTTGTTCCATATTACTTTTTTTTATTACCCTTTTATTCTATTGCCATGATTGAATTTTCTTCTAAATGACTATAAACTCTGTCAGCATCAAGTCCATTGTATAGTTTGTACGTCATCGGAAGACAAGTTATCAGTCTGTAGTTTTTAGGATAGTTTGCAGGTTCAGTCTTAAGTAGGACTATTATTTTATCTGTTGTTAACCAGGCTGGAGTCTCTTAGGGTGTGCATATAAATCGTTCCTACTCATAGCTAAATCTTCACGTAAACATGTTAAAACTTTTAGCCAGAAGATAGGTACTGCCTCTAGACCTGGGGTTTTCCACTTAAGAGCTTTTCTTAATTTTGTTTCAATCTCTCTGGCCATTACTTCATCCCATTTCATATCCTGTACATTTGAACTTGTTATTCTTTCTTTTACTACTTGTACCATTCATCATCTTTGTTACAGTCCACAGAATCTTCATAGATATTTCCCCAAAATGTATCTATTTCTTCTTTTTTGGTGGTGTTTCAATTCATTTTGTCTTGGTTTGTAAACTCAAAAACCACCTCACAACTCACTCAGTACCAAAAATAAATAATTCCGCTGTCCAGTACAATAAAGGTTGCCCTCCACAAATCTTCCAATAATATTCCAAAAGTAAGACCCACAAGCCACAGCCAAAGAAATTTAATAAATAAAATGACACACCAAACAAAAAACAAACAGATTTAGCGTGCTTTCGTCTTGTATCCCGAGACTTCCTCAGAATCAACTATAATTCAATTAGCCCTTGTTTAAATACCAATTGATCCCATTTAAATTGTAATTAGCAATCAATTGTCATAGCAATGAATTATCATGGCAACGAGTTGTCATAGCAATGCAGTGAGTAAATATATGTAGTTTGATATGCATCTCAAAAAAGTTTGTATTACTTGTTTATTTTCACCTTGAAATGTTTGTGTTGCGAAAAGTTTTGCATTTATTACATTTATGCATATATTTATGCCAATATATTTAATATATTTATATTAATTTTTACATTTATATTGTTTATTTCTAGGTTTATATTTATATTTACACTCATTATTGTACACATATTTATATATTTATATACATATTTTTACATGTTTTTACATACACTATTATACCAATATTCTTATATTTTAGATAGTCTAATTTATATAATATCGTCCTTAAAATTAAAATTACTATGAAATTAAAATATAAAATATAAAAAAATAAACAAATAAAATAAAATGAATAAAATAAAGTAAAATAAACAATAACTACTATTTATTTATTTATTTATTTAATTGTTGCTAATGTTTTTACACACATACTTATACAATTGTTTGTGCATACATATATATATATATATATATATATATATATATATATATATATATATATATATATATATATATATACACACACATATTTTATTAGCAGAAGTTGATTAACTTTATTGCAATTTTTATGTGTTTTTAATTATATGTATTATGTTTTGTGTGTCAAACAAGTAATACGAGCTTTTTTGAGATGCATATCAAACTACATATATTTACTCACTGCATTGCTATGACAACTTGTTGCCATGATAATTCATTGCTATGACAATTGATTGCTAATTACAATTTAAATGGGATCAATTGGTATTTAAACAAGGGCTAATTGAATTATAGTTGATTCTGAGGAAGTCTCGGGATACGAGACGAAAGCGTGCTAAATCTGTTTGTTTTATGTTTGGTGTGTTATTTTATTTATTAAATTTCTTTGGCTGTGGCTCGTGGGTCCATTTTGTCTTATTTCCCAGTTCTCAATAAAACTTTTTTGAGTCATCAATAAATTGCTTATTTTGTACTTTTCCTCTGTATTTATCTACATATCGTCTAAGTTTTTCTGCCTGTACTGATATTTTTAGTTTATTATTTGCGATAGTGCACAATAGATTCTGATTTGTTCTAATACTGCACATTGTTTTTATCACATCTAACTTTCTGATTATCTTTGTTTATATGTTTCCTGTTCTATACTCTTCTAACAGTGACACTTCTTGTCTTAATTGCTTTATAATTTTTCTCTATTTGATACTTCCATGATGGCATTTAATTTCTCCCCTTCCTTTCCTTTACTGCCCTGTGTTTTTGCAGTAAGACTTTATCTGTTATTAATTTAGCTGCACAGTAATATATTGTATTTTCTTCTGTTATATTGCATGAATCTCTGTGAACAGTCCTAATTACTGTGTTCATTTGTTTTATCAAACTTCTAACTTTTTTGGTTTTATTGTGTTTCGGTAGCCTATTTCTTTCATTGATGTTACTATGTCTGTTCATCTCTATTAAATCAAGCAACTCTTAGATCATTTTCTTCTAAAGTGAAGGCATATTCTTTGTTCTCCATTTCCTGCTGGCATTCTGCAGAAAGTTCCAGATTGTCTTCCTGTGGCACATTCTCTTCAATTTCAACCGTTGCACTTTTATATGGGAACTGACTGGCCTGTCACTTCACGGCATTGACTGCATCACAGTTTCCTGTTCTTCCCTTGCTGTGCAACTCCAACTGAACTTTCATACTAGTTTCCTGTGGAAGGCTCCAAAGCATCTTCATACGGCAACTGATCAGATGTTTCCTGCTCCACTGATATCTCCTTAATTTGGAGATCCTTTGCTCTATCCTGCTGTGATATTATTTGAGTTAGATTTTCTACACTAAGTCCTTCACTTCGTACGTAATTCATAACATCAGTTTCTGTTTCTTTAACTTTTCTATTACTAATCCTCTTTTCTACTTTTCCTCTTTGTTTTCTTATTTTTTGTATTGTAAAAATTTCCATATCCAGATGCTTCTACCTGTATTTCTCCACAAATATCTTTGCTGCTGCTCTGTTTCATAGTGATTAGTTTTGTTTTCTACTTTGCATAAATATTGCACCATATTAAATATCTTTTTCTTTCCCATGTCCATATTTATTCTTTAGAGGTCTCCTGCTCCTCCTGTTTCTCCTTACTTGCGGGGCTCATTGTTCCATCATGCTGTGGTACAACCTGTGTTAGACCTTCTACACTAAATCCTTTACTTTTTAGGGATTTCATAATTTCAACTTCTATTTTTTTAACTTCTACTTTACTAATCTTATGTTCTGTGTGCCCTCTTGGCAAGCTTATTTTTATATTGTGAAATTTTCCATATCTGGATGCCTTTGTCTGTATTTCTCTTCGAATATCTTTGGGGCTGCTTTTTTGGATTGATTAATTTGGCTTTCTCCTTTGCATAATGCATATTGCACCATATCAGATCTCTCTTTCTTTTCCATGTCCATATTTCATTTTTTTTACCTTTCAAACATCTCTAGATTTTATTCTTTATATTTTTGCACTTCCTCAGTCGCTTCTTTTTCCAAATTGGTCTATGTAATGTTTTTCATAAATCTGTTATATTAATTAACACATTTTTATTTGACACTTCTGGAATATCCCCCTTAAAATTTTTATCCTTGGGATAATAACTTTTCCTTTATCATGGCTTAGCTGTGTAGTGGTTTGCCACTGTTTCATGGTCACCATAATGTAATTGATTCATGTTTGGTGTATCTTGTACCTCTGTAAGCACTCCTTTATCCAAGAAATTGGGATTTGGGATGCTGTCAAATGCTTTTTTTTTTTTTGTAATCTATCCATGCCATACTTAGATTCTTCTCCTGTTTACAATTCTCCATTATGACTTTATTTAATAACAAATTATCCTTTGTTCCGTATGACTTTCTTTTGTTAACCTTTTGTTCTATTGCCATAACTGAGTTTTCTTCTAAATGACAATAAACTCTATCAGCATAAATTCTAGTATATAGTTTATACATAGTCTGAAGTCAAGTTATTAACCTGTGGTTTTTAGGATAGCTTGCAGGTTCACTATTAAGGAGTTTCATTTTTCCTGTTGGTAACCAGGCTGGTGTCTGTTTGTGATGCACATAAAAGTAGTTCTTACTCAAGGTGACATCTTCTTTTAGCCAGAAGTTAGGTACTGCATCTGAGCCTGGGGTTTTTCTGTTTATGACCTTTTCTTAATTTTTTCTCAATTTCTCTGGCCACTACTTCATTTCATTCCATATCATGTTCATTTGAACTTCGTATTGGTTCTTTTACTTCTTCTGTCCATTCAGCATTTTTGTTCCACAGGGTCTTCATAGATATTTCTGCAAAATGTGCCTGTTTCTTCTTTTTTGGTGGCGTTTCTCTTCCTTTTGCTTTATTTCCCAATTCTCTATAAAGTTTTTTTTGGGTCATCAATAAATTGCTTATATTTATACTTTTTCTTATATTGATCTGCATATCTTCTAAGTTTTTCTGCCTGTGTTGATATCTTTACTTTACTGTTTGCAGTAGTGTACAGTAGATTCTGTTCTGTAGTGATACTGAGCATTGCTTTTATCACATCTATCTTTCTAAGAGTTTTTGTTCTGTTCCTTCTTCTATACGCCTCTGAAACTGATGCTTCTTGTCTTTATTGCTTTGTAGTTTTCTCCATCCGATGCTTCCATAATGGCACTTGATTGCTACCATCTGGGTTTATCCCGGCTGAACTAATGTATAGGATGTATCCCAGAGGACTGCCTGATATCACTACAGAGACTTTGAAAGAAGAGAAGCATTAATTAAAAGTGTAATAGAACACTACATTTGATTTAGATTATATTACAGCTGGTTATGTCCGTAGGAAAGGAGCACATGCAAGAAATCCAGAATATGCAACAAACCTTTATAATAAATACTAAAATCAATGCTAAGGAAAGTTATTGGCATAAGTGGTAAAAACTCCGACCAGCTATTACCCTATTTATTGCTTGTGATAAGAGTGATGCCACAAGCTTCAGCTGGTTTTACCACATTTGAACTCTTGTTTAGCAGGCATCCCAGAGATATGCTTGATATTGGCAAAAAAAAAAAAAACTTGGGAAGAAGAGAAGGCATTGTTTAAAAGTGTGATAGCTTATGGATTTTACTGCAGTTGGTTACACCTGACAAGACTTGCAGCAGTGAGTTTATAATAGAGTCCAACTTCAATAATTTAACCCAGGAGATCAGCTTTTAGCATTAGTGTCTGCCAGGGAGAACAAATTCCTAGTTAAGTGGCAATGGTCTTTTGAAGTGATTGAAAGAAAAAAATATAGTCAACTACAAAGACAGACAGCTAGTAAAGACAAAAGATCGAACAAATTCATCATATGATTGTACTGAAGCTGTGGAAAGAAGTAGAAGGATTTGTAGTTAGCCTGCAAACTGATGTTCATACAGAAGAGAACAGAGAATTTCTACCTGTCTCTCAGTTAGAGGAATCATTGTCAAAAGTACAAAAGATGTAAATAAAATAATTTTATTAAGAAACAATTGAGTATTCTTTGACACGCTTGGGACAGCTAAGATGATAAAACATAACATAGAGACAATGCCTGGAGTAAAGGTCAGACTAAGATCTTACAGTGTAGCCAGCTCAGAAAAGCAATTAGTAGCAGAAGTTTAAAAGATGCTAAAACTTTGAGTGACAGAAGAGTCATGGAACAAATGATGTAACCCAGTCTTGCCAGTTCCTAAACATGATGGAATTATCAGATTCTGCAATGACGTTAAGAAACTAAAGAGCACTTCAATGTTTTATAAATCAAAAGACAGATCATGCCTGCTCAGCCTGGTTGAATTCTCTGAAAGGGGTTATTGAGCTCATAGATAAGAAGCATACAGTCCATGCCTCCTACCAAGACCTTGTCAAGGCCTTCAGCTCCATTCCCCCATCCTGGGATTACTGACACACTGCCCTAGTTCATTGTTAACCCATATGTAGTTCACTGGATGGCCAGATATTTGGCATCACTATACTTGGCAAAGGGGTATTAGCAGATACCACTTTCCCCCTCTGCTAAATCAGAAACAGTCTGTGTAACCCCTGATAGTCTGTTTCAGTGCACAGGGTTACCATTTGGCCTAAATGGAGCTTCAGCCACCTTTCAGAGATTAATAAATAAAATCCTGAAGCCAAACTTATGATATACTGTGGTATACCTGGACTTATGATATACTGTGGTGTACCTGGACTTATGATATACTGTGGTATGCCTGGACCTATGATATACTGTGGTATACCTGGACCTATAATATACTGTGGTGTACCTGGCCTTATGATATACTGTGGTATACCTTGACCTATGATGTACTGTGGTATACCTGGACTTATGACATACTGTGGTATACCTGGACCTATGACATATTGTGGTATACATGGACTTATGATATACTGTGGTATACTTGGACTTATGATGTACTGTGGTATACCTGGATCTATGAGATACTGTGGTATATCTGGACCTATGAGATACTGTGGTATGCTTGGACCTATGATTTCCTGTGGTATGCTGGACCTATGATATACTGTGGTATGCCTGAACTTATGATGTACTGTGGTATACCTGGACCTATGATATATTGTGGTATACCTGGACTTATGATATACTGTGGTATACCTGGACCTATGATGTATTGTGATATACCTGAACTTGATACACTGTGGTATGCCTGGACCAATGATACATTGTGGTATACCTCGACTTAAACCAACTCAAAAAAAACTTTTCAAAATTTTCTTACAAAAAAAACATCTTCAGGTCTCCACCTCCTTGTCTTCTATGATAAACTAAAATCCCGGTCCCTCTACTCACTGTTGTATAGACTCCTGAGGGTTTGTCTGTGCTATGGTGGCCTAGTTCTTTTTGAAATCCTTCATTTAAATAGACCAATGGTAAAGCCAACACCCACTCTAGAGACCCTTACCTAAACTACCACATCGACACCACCAGACAGGTGCCTAACCCAATGTGTTCTCCATTTATCGATAGACTCCCCTTATATATCAAGCAGAGTGTTTTTCTAGTAACCTTTAAAACCACTCAAGATAACTGGATAGATGATCACAAATTTTCAACTGGACTGCATGGGGAAAAATCGCATCAGCTTAGTGGGGAACATTGCTTGCCTCCCACCAGTACTGGTTGATATGGTTGAGCTGTTTGTTTTGGCCATAAGCATAGTAAGAACCTGTGAACCAGTGTTTGTTCATCTTAATTTTACAAAGGCGTTTACTCTGTATATGGATACAGTGAATGTGCCATTGTTCCCTAATCACCTGTGCACATAGTGATAATTGTAACTAACTCCATCCTTCTTCATATCTGGTGTATGTGCGGATGTCTTATAAAGAGTATGGCCCAACCATGCACTAATCAACATAACCTGATATTATCACTCATACATCTCATCTGCTAGGACCTCCAAAAGTCATTCTCCAGGGCCTACTGAGCAATGATGTACCTATAGTTTCTGCCGCCTGGGGCTGTCTTTGAGTTTACCACCCTTCCCCCCTGTTAGTTACTAGGTATCTCCTTCAAAGGAGGAAATTCTCAGGACTGCAGCATCCACTGCCTTTAAAAATACAACACAGTACAGTATCAGCTATCCATCTACATACTGTGGGAGTATAACCCACAGCCTGCTGCTTCAAAAGCAAGTATACTACCCGTTGTGCTATTAACAATGCAAGCAGACTTAGCATAAGCAGCAGTAAGCTTCTCTTCCCCTGAAGCTCTCTGGTCCTTGTAAAATCCATTCAGCACTCACACTCAACTATCTGTCTCAACTTTGCAGGACAAGAAATCTGGAAAAAGCCAAAATTTATTGTGGGGAACAAAAGCCCTGTAACCAGGGACACATTTTAAACATTGCTTATATAATCTTGGAAAGTTGCTAGAATAAAATGGTTTGTGTTACCAAGTTACCATGCATTTCTTGAAAGATAAGAAGCCTGAAACTTAAATGGCTATCATTATTTAGTTCATTCAAGTTCTCACTAATTTACTAGAAAACCACAAATTTTAAGAGGAACAGACCAAAGTGCCAAACAATTCAAACATTGAACACAAATGGTGGTATCTTGCTACTTGTACCAAAGGTACATGGTTTGAGCCTAACACTAACCACCAGGTATACTTAACTGGGCATTTTACATAGACACATACACACACACACACACACACACACACACACACACACACACACACACACACACACACACACACACCTTGCTTGAATGGACTTTCACAGAAGATAAAAAATACACACAGTCCTTGCTTGAACGGACTTTTCACAGCAGATAAACACTGTGTTTACACACACACACAGACATACTGTGTTTACAAACACACCTGAAAGGACTTTTCACAGCCAATAAAAAATACACACAGTTCTGCATAATATCAGAAGCTATGCCAGTACAGCAGGTAAAAACTGTGTTTACATACAGACCGAACGAACAGACTTACAACAGTTCTTCATAATATCCCTGCTTGAACGGACTTTTCACACACACACAGTTCTGTATAATATCCTTGCTTGAACAGACTTTTCACAGCAGATAAACACTTTGTTTACACACATACCAAATAAACGGATTTGCTTAGAACAGTTCTGCATAATGTCCTTGCTTGAACAGACTTTTCATAGCAGATAAAAAATACACACAGTTCTGCATAATATCCAAAGCTATGCCAGTACAGCAGATAAACACACACACTGAACGAACAGACTTACAACAGTTCTGCATAATATCATGCTTGAATGGGCTTTTCACAGCAGATAAAAATATACACAGTTCTGTATAATATCAGAAGCTATGCCAATACAGCAGATAAACAAAGTTAAACAATAAATATAGTTAAACAGACTTACTTACAGCAGAACTGCATAAAACAGTTCTGAATAGAGAGGCTAGCTGAAAGGGTAAAAGCTCCCATTAGCTGCATATCAGATAGCATTTTTTTGAGACGAGCAGATATGTGGGCAGACCAGACTCTACAAAACTTAAATTATGCACATCTGCCACCATTGCTGTTATATTCCCTATTCCCCTCCAAATAGTTCAAAATAAATATCTGACCCAGTCCAGCCAGCAATAGTTGATGTCATCAAGCACACCCCTGTAGACTGGTGATGCATGGTGACATCAGCCATAAATTTAAAGTGGTAATACAAAAATAAATAAATAAATAAAAATAAAAAAAATGTGGAAATAAAGGGGCCATTTGGGAATTCGTGGCACTCCATTATTTTGCCCTCAAAACCGGTTAATGCCAAGAAATTTGGTACAGTTGAGAGGTCTGTGCATCACCTGTGACAGTATCAACATGTGCATTTGGATGCATTATAAATGTAGGCGTACACATTAATGTTAACCAAAGTGCTTGCACCTATTAACCGTGACCTTGCGGAATATCACCATGCAGGTGATGGCACTTTAACTCTCATGTGAAATGCACTGGTGCTGTGTAGGCACATTGCTTGTGCTCCTGTGTGAATCAGAGTACCTGGCAGTTCATAGGATGCTAGAAGTTCATCTTTACAGTCTTTTGTGACTGTGGACCAGGTGCATCCTTTATGTATGTGTGTGTGTGTATATGTATGTGCATTTGTTTACTGATATTATCTGAGTGATGATCCAAATGAGCCAGACAAAGTACAGTTTGTGGCAACCAATTCATCCGGATGGTGTGCAGTGTTGTAGTAGACAGTAATTATGTTGTTACTCTAGTGTGGCCTTTTAGGAAATCAGATGTGCTCCACCAGATGTAGAAACATTACGTTGAGGCACTTGTTGAGTATTGCAGAAGTGGAAATGTGAAAAATACCCACTATTTCCCCTGTTGGCCTCTGAAAGCTCTCTGTAGCCAAAACAGATAGGGCTGCACAAACCTTGGTCTCCATAAGAATGTGAAGGCCACATGATCTGTCTCATTCTGTCAAATGTCATAGAAGACCTGTTTAATGTCCCAATTTACTTAGAAGTGATCATAATCTTGTGATCTGTGAAGCTGTGATATGTCACCTGCTGGTGGTATGATTCCATCTGCAGTTGAAGCCACTTGCCACCTTACCCATACCAGCAGAAAGCAGGGCAGTTAATAGCCAATGTAGGCTGTTGCATGACATGTAATGCTGATTCCAGCACGCTCACTGTCTGCAGCTCTGATATTTTGGTATAAATTACCCTTTTATAGTCAGATGCATACTGGTGCACAGTTTTCCCCTAAAAGCAGCTATGAATAACGACTTATGTTTACCTTACATAAATTTGTATATCCTGATGACCTCATTTCCCTACCCAGTTTCATTTGTATGTCATTATTTTGTAATTTGCATATAGTTCTGCAGTACATTTGGGCTCCCTGCACTGTAGCTCAACATGCAATTATGAATAGTTATCTTAAGTGTGACCAGTTCTTGCACAATATCTGTGAAATACATAACCTATCCATGAATTCCAGCTCTTTTCTGATTATTTTCATGGGGTGTTTAATTTTAAATACTTTTTTGGATGTAAAAAAAGATAAAAGTAAATGTGGCATGCAAAAAATGGTTAGTTTGGTATTCTCTGTAGGCTTCCATTTAAATACACAATTTTCTTCATTTTTATGTGATTTGATATATGTTTATGAGGTAATGTAATGTCAGATCTATAAAGGTGGCAGTGGGATTGAAGAATTTTTAAATGAGCTACATTTGCAATATTTGTGACATTTACAGACAAATTTAGTGGACCATATAACATCTATAAAACCTCTTTCCTCATATAAGATACCAGCAGCAATGTATCCCAAAACATGTTTCCACTCAGTATTTTTGTCTTGTAACAATATGGGTCCCATTCCTCAATAACCCCAGTCTTCAGCATTAGTAACAAAGTAAATATAAGAAGATCATCAGTTCCATTATGGCAATTCAATGACATGACTGCGTCTCATTTTAATGAAGAGATAAAAGCACACCAGACTTTGCCACTTTAAGTAATGTTACTGCCCCAGGCCATCCAGCAAAATACTCATAATAAATACATTGACCAAAGGGAATCAGCAGTTATGTTGCAGGTCTTTGCAGTACATTCAGTAGTGTAACAATAAAACTGTAGGGCAAGGTACCATCACTTGTTTCTGTTCCTTCATTCGATGAACTGTCTACTGTAAAGGATTATGGTTAGTGCTGATAATAAATATCTGTTCGTGTAAGAAACACTTAATACAGCCAGTAGTCATTTAAGTGTTAAACATTCCTTATCACCTCCTGAACCTCAGCAGTCTTGATCATGAAATATTCGGCTACCACAAATCAGGGAATGTTCTTATGAATTGCCCTCTTTAACTAGAACAGTTCAAAGTCCATAACTGGATGTATGCATGTATACAATGAGAGTGTACTCATGATGACTGTGTAATAGAAGGTCCGTCATTCTTTTAAAGGTGGTAAGTGCTGATGCGATTGAAAAGGTGTTACACTAAGGTCCACAGTTCCCAAAGGTGTAATAAACACAGTCTGCTTTTAGCTGTCATGTCAATGGAATCTATCAGCATCCTTTTTCTAGATGGATTTCAAAACATACTGTGCATGTACTAACATCTGCAAAATATCATCAACTTAAGATATTGGATATACAACAAAATTTGGTGTTTGACTAATTCTCTCAAAGTGTAGGTCAATTTGAAGTACTCCTGCTGGCTGTCTTACTTTTGCTAGGGAGGAAGACAAGTCAGTCTTTAAATGCTCAGTAACTCTTTTATGTCACGATTGTAATTCTTATTTTATGTCTTGCTTTAGGCCAGCCTTCCAGAAGCCTATAGGGAAAGTGAATGCTCTTCGTTTTTCAATTGCATGTGATTTTCCACTACTAGGGGTTTCCTGGGGTATCACTGAACAGAGTAATGTAGTTACATTGGAAATGGTTATGGTTTAAAGGCCCGCCTTTCACTTACACACACAATTCTCTGAGCAGATGATAGCACAACTCTCATCATTTGCCATTCATTCATTCATTGATGGAACAATGGGAATGCAGGGTTCTTGCCTCCTGCAGAAACAAACATGATCAGGCCAAATGGGCAGACAGAACACTGGCATGATGGTAATCATGGTAGGGCAGAGAAGCAACAAGAAAAAGAAATGCTATCCATTCAAACACAGAATTGTAAAACATCACATAATTGAATTTTGTACTAACATAGACATGTTAGATGCAAGGTTACCTGTGCATGTCATTTATTTAGACTTACATTTGACAGCATCTCTCCATGACAAAGTAGTTTTAATGTCTAATGCGGTTTCTCACTTGATGTGATAACTGGTACTAAAGGGGACCTTTTTTATCATGATAAAAAGCAATTTTCATCTATGGTTATCTATGAGTATCATAACGTTTGTAATTTGCCAAAGGTTTCATTGCCGAGCCATTGCTTTTATGGTGTCACCAATGAGGAACAATTTTCCAGATGCAGCCTGCTTTACACACAACCTCTTAAATACAATATTAACATTTTCTGCCCTAACTAGTTCCTTCCCTCGCCAACATTTCTTTGAATTTCTAAGCACTGGCCATATCATTTATTATCTATCTGACAGACCCACAAGTACACCTCTTCAGATGATCAAAGTTCAACATCCACTAATGTACACGTATCTTTTATACTGTAATAGTTCACTCTACAGTCATATGAGTGTATTCTAATTAGCAAATGTATGTGCAATTCTTAATGTATGTTCTTTAATGTCTGTTTGAGTATATTACTAAATGTCTGTTTAAAAATGTTTGTAATATGTTGGAGGTTTTCTCCCCAGGCCTCAACAGAAAAGTTTTTTTTTTACTAAACCCAGTAAAGTCAAGCAAAATAAAATAAATGATAGCAAAACAGGAGCAGTCATTATATCCCCGAATGATCACATTGATTTTCAGTCATTCTCAGACCAGTTTCACCTATGGCTACAAAAAAAGACTGGCATTCTGTTTAATGGCAAGAAATGCTGTATTATCCAGTATGGAATGAATAATAGGATGTGCCCCTGTGCTACCAGTTACCCAGCACTTGGCAAAGCAAACCATTATAAAGATCTTGGACTTTTAGCGATAATAGATTTGCTTTCAACTATGACATCCTCATTTGTTAGGTGTTACTTTTAAATCATAAGTCAAAATTTCAGTATGTTCTTTTCAAGCCTGGCATTGCTGTACTCCAGTATACCTTTTCGGCAAGTCCAGTTACTGAGTATATTTCTTTGTTTAGCATTTATTCTATACCTTAAATAAAATGCCTAAAGGGGATACAGAGACACTTTACTAGATACATTAATGTGTCACTAATTTCTGCTCCATATTATGTTTGTATCATGTGTGAACCTTTCTAAATATATAATGAACAAAGACTTGGTGGGGTGGATAGTGGTGTTTTTGCTGTTTATTCATGTTCCTTACACCTTTGTTCTGGGCACCTTGCATTTCGCTGTTAAGGATTTCAGATGCTGACAAGGTAAAAGCTTGCTGGTACTTTTTATTTTCTGTCTACCTATTTAAAACTAATTGACCATGAAACAGCACGCATCAGCCAGTCTGATGCCAGCAGATAGGCTTTTGATACCATTTCCTACATGCTGCTAATGCCACTATGCATTCCATAAACATATGTTTGTCTGAAACCATTTTTAGTAATTAAGATGTGATTTGTCAAACAAGTCAAAGTACATATGCTTTGTCAATTGCCTAATCACTTTTTGAATAGGGAAACTGATGTTCCCTTCCAGAATGTTAATTTATATATAGAACCTTTACCTTTCTGCTCTGCATTGCACGTAAATTCCCAATCGCTGTCTAGTTACTGAACTGTTTACCTATAGGCCTTGATGTATTTCCACCTCTGTTGTTATTATTATGGAATTACTGCTATCTTCACTGAGTTGTGTTGTGTTGTACAGGAGTATTGTGTTTGATCAAGTTCCAGTTTAAGGACTCCTGCATTAGTCAAATGGGAATGTTGAGATCCCTTTTAATCAAACAGGTTTGCATTACTGTGTTGGAGTATTGAAACTGATTATAGTTTTGAATTAATTTAATGATGATTTTTATTTTATTTTAGTAGAAGGTATGTGAAACATATGTCCAGAAGTATTCCTGTGTCTTGCAGATTTAGTTTACGTTTGTTTATGTACAAGTGTTATATGATTCATTGCCACACACGTGCTGAAATGGTGTTGGGTTTAGTCAGTGATATAGCTGGTTGTACCAGTCGGACTTCAGCTGATTGGCTGTTACTTAATTCTGGGTTTTCCCCACCCCCTTTCTATGAGGTTATATGATCCTGGAGTTATTGCATTTCATTTCCGGGGGTGTGGAGGGATGAAGCCAACTCATAAAAGAAGAGTTTTTTTTGTTTTAGTTTTGATAACTGAAAATGTATCGTATTGGTTTACATTTGTGATTACTTTTGTTAGAAAAGTTATTTGTTGATAAATGGTAATCTCCAATGAGTTTGTTCAGTGTTTTGTGTTTCGAACAATCTCATCGGCGGGCATACATATATGGTTCTTTTATATATGTGTGTGTGTGTGTGTGTATATATATATATATATATATATATATATATATATATATATATATATATATATATAGATGGATCTACTTTCAATTACTTAAAGCCCATAATCCTGAATGTTATTTTCACGAGATGAAAATAAGGAAAATGAAAATCCTGAACCACATAGTTTTTCCCAGGGCAAGTAAACACTTGCCCAAAACTACACCATACTATCTGAAACCCACACTCCCCCCTAACTATATATACCAACTCTGGGATCACACTACAGTGGGGAAAAGGGCATATTTCCCCACATTGGTTTAGTGTTTACTTGCCCAGGGAAAAACTATGCAGTTCAGGATTTTCATTTCCGTTATATTCGTCTCGCAAAAATAATGTCTGGGGTTATGGGCTTTTGGTAATTGAAAGTAGCTCCATATATAAACAGCCACAATATCACATATCAAAATATCAAAATGGCATGCTCAAAGCCCACAACATCGAAGGGGAGAACTGCATGGGACTCCTGTTGTTTGAAATTATGGAACAGCAGGGATTGAGCCTTTCCCCATTGTAGTGCGATCTCTGAGTTTGTATATATAATTAGCAGGGGGTGGGGGGTTCAAGGGGGCTTTCTCTTTGCAAAAGCAGTTGTTTTTGTTTGTTGTTCATTTTTAATGTTATAGGATTCAGTCATGTCGTTTTGACATTTTGATGTGCATTACTGTGGCTGTTTGACTAAGTGTAATAGAGCCACTTAATATATAAATATATATATGTGTGTGTGTGTGTGTGTGTGTGTGTGTGTGTGTGTGTGTGTGTGTGTGTGTGTGTGTGTATGTGTGTGTGTGTGTGTGTGTGTGTGTGTGTGTGTGTGTGTGTGTGTGTGTGTGTGTGTGTGTGTCTGTGTGTGTGTGTGTCTGTGTGTGTGTGTGTGTGTGTGCGTGTGTGTGTGTGTGTGTGTGTGTGTGTGTGTGTGTGTGTGTGTGTGTGTGTGTGTGTCTATATATATGTAGATGGATCTACTTTCAATTACTTAAAGCCCATAATCCTGAATGTTATTTTCACGAGATGAAAATAATGAAAATGAAAATCCTGAACCACATAGTTTTTCCCAGGGCAAGTAAACACTTGCCCAAAACTACACCATACTATCTGAAACCCACACTCCCCCCTAACTATATATACCAACTCTGGGATCACACTACAGTGGGGAAAAGGGCATATTTCCCCACATTGGTTCAGTGTTTACTTGCCCAGGGAAAAACTATGCAGTTCAGGATTTTCATTTCCGTTATATTCGTCTCGCAAAAATAATGTCTGGGGTTATGGGCTTTTGGTAATTGAAAGTAGCTCCATATATAAACAGCCACAATATCACATATCAAAATATCAAAATGGCATGCTCAAAGCCCACAACATCGAAGGGGAGAACTGCACGGGACTCCTGTTGTTTGAAATTATGGAACAGCAGGGATTGAGCCTTTCCCCATTGTAGTGCGATCTCTGAGTTTGTATATATAATTAGCAGGGGGTGGGGGGTTCAAGGGGGCTTTCCCTTTGCAAAAGCAGTTGTTTTTGTTTGTTGTTCATTTTTAATGTTATAGGATTCAGTCATGTCATTTTGACATTTTGATGTGCATTACTGTGGCTGTTTGACTAAGTGTAATAGAGCCACTTAAAAAAATATATATAAATATATATGTGTGTGTGTGTGTGTGTGTGTGTGTGTGTGTGTGTGTGTGTGTGTGTGTGTGTGTGTGTGTGGCAAAGTACTGCAAACGAAGTGTGGAGATGTGTCATTAATGTTTGCCTTACTTCATGGTTGTGCAACGTATGTTTACATTAGTAGGTATCAGGATGAAGCCTCATACAGGAGGGTACAGGATAACTTTTCCTCCTTCATAAACATTATATTTTGCTTTTGACATTTTTTTATATTTGTGGATATCATTTTTCTTGATTTGACTGTAGTGGATTTATAGCTAGGGGATACTGTTAATTTACATGAATCACTGCTTTATTTTTTAACTGCTGCACATTCAAGTGGTTGTGTATATTTACATATTTACTGTATTGTAATCCTTATGCTTTTCATTGCATAAGGTGTACTGTTTCATGTACAAAAGTATTCATCTCTGTGCAGTTCTTTCCTATTATTGAAAAATAGAATGCAAAAAGATAAGTAATTCTCTGACAGAGAACAGTCAAAGCTTGCATCAGTGGAGTTGTCTGATGAGTCAGGCTGATATAGAACCTTATTTCAAAAATCCAAACCTTTACCCATTCTGTTCAGGTTTAATTGAATTTACTGGGTGCTGCCTCACATATTAAAGAAATTTGTAGTAATTCTTTCAATATTAGATCAGTCCCTCAACTGTTATGGTAATTTCTCATTGTTCAGTACTCTTTCATTTGTTTGAAGATGTTATTGATTACTTGCATGTATTACTTTGTTGACTGAATAGATGAACTGATGCAATTATAATGTTTTCAGACAAGATCCAGGCTTGTGTGCATCAGAAAGATATACACAAAATAATAATGCATGTATAGCTGTTAATATGGTTAGATGATATGATAACATGGGAAAATAATTTTCTGTATTATTTTGCAAGATCAAATATTATATCTGCACTGGTCTTATAAGATTCGTATTCAAAAATGCCGACACCTTAATAATTTACAGTTCATAGAGTTTTATAGTGTCAGCTTTCTTTTACAAGATTGCTGTTTGTATCACACTGTAAATGAGTTGTTTTTTTTCCAACTAAAATGCTTTACTGTATAAAATGTTTACATTTGTAACAGAAACATATGTACTGCTGTAATGTTTGGCTACTGGTTTGAATCATGAGTGAAGAGGGTATTCTGACCAACTCATTTATTTGATTATTAAGTGAAAATATTAAATGTTAAATAAGTAAATATGTGCCTTTTAAATATAATATGACATTTGTCTTAATGTATCTCCTGCAGGTATAGAAACAAAATTTACTATTAAAATATGTATTTGTTATGAGTTTTGCGGCAACTGTTATAACTTATTACCAAGAAAGCAATGAGAGACAAACTGATCGCATGTTTTTGAATGATTGGAAACTGTTTTGAAACTTCAGACCAGTTTACAGGGATGGGTGCTTTATCCAAGCACTGTACCACTTAATACATTGTATGGGTCTATATTAGATTATCGAAATTTCAGAACTTCGAACACCATATGGTCAACACCATATGATTGAAGTACTGAAACTTCAAAAATCTAAAAAAAAAACAAAAAACAAAAGTAACAGCTTTAAGCAGGGGAGCAAGCCCCCCTGCACCCCCCCATTACTTAAATATACCAATTCTGAGATCACACTTTAATGGAGAATGGTGCGGAAAGGGAAGATTTCCCTTTCCTAGTCTGTAGTCGATGTCAGAGTTGGTATATTTAAGTAGCGGGGGGTGTGAGGTGCAGGGGTGCTTGCCCCCCACTGCTTAAACACTTTTAGTTTACTTTCCTTTCTTTTTTTTTTAGATTTTCGTAGTTTCAGTACTTCAATCATATGGCGTCGACCATATGGTGTTCGAAGTTCAGAAACTTCGATAATGTAATATAGACCCCATTGTAAAGTGAAGGCACTTCATGGATACAAAGGTTTGAATTCAGTATCAGTTTTTATAACATGATCCCCTGTCATATTTATTAACAAGTATTGATGGTCTCTGTGGAATAAATATTGCTGAGAATCCCATGGAGTTTGTAATAACCACCCCCACACACACACACACACTCACACACACACACACACTTTGTATATTGCCATTTTGTTTAGGCTTTAATGCAAAGGCATGCTGTTTTGTCTTTTATTTTGTTAAGATGGTTGCCCCTGTGTTAAGAAGAGGTGAACCCACAGTATTTCACTGCCTAAATTAGTTTTCAGTTGATTATAGTTCTGTGCTGACTGCAGCTTGGGAGGACATCAGCGAGATGATGCAGGTGAAAAGTGATATGTGATGATGCAGTACTGAAAACAAAACATAAGAAAGCCTGCTCTTCTAAATAATCAACTTAATTTATTATTTTTGTTATTATTATTATTATTATTATTACTCTGCATACTTTACTGGTGTATGAAAATCACTGCCTAAAGTTTTGCAAGACATTATGATGTGGGTGTGGCCATATAGAAAACTAAATAAATGAATGAATAATGGAAGATAAAACATTAAAAACTATAATCTTTATTTCTCTCAACAAATTGTAATTTCAGCAAGTAGAGCATAAAAGGAAATTAAATTGAGTGTAAAACAAAGATGTCAGGAAAGACAACTAATGCACTTTAACTGTTTTTTTTTTTCTAGCCGGATGAAGGACTTGGCATCAGGTACCTTTCTTCCTGTTCAATTATTAATACTTATTTGTTAAAATAGCCTAATTCATGCAGTTATCAGCAGTATAGTGCAACACATTAGTTATTGTTTTGGAGGCATGCATGCTTTTGTCACCATTTCATAATATTACAAAAGAGGTACTATGAGCCTCTATATCTGTTTTTTAAGTAGGTCTTTTAACCAATAAGTTTAAGGTCATTTGGTACAGGTTATGACCTGTATCAATACATCTCTTAAACAGCATGGTATCATAATGTTAAAGACGCATATATATTTTTTTTTTGGTATCTTTATTTTTAATTCTACTTTGCATATTGTGTATTTCTTTTGTTTTGTCCATATTTTCTTTTATGTTTTTCAGGGACCAAGCGTGGGTCTTATAACCAAGGTAAGATTACATCTTTCACCATATGTTTCTCTTACACTATGACTTGTTTGAAATTGTTAAATAATGATGCTGTGGTAATTAATGGAGCTATTAAAATGATTTATTCACTGTTATTCAGAGATGGAGTTAATTAAATAGAGAATGTTTTATATCAGAACTGGTGCAGAGTTGGGACTTCCAAGATGGCTGCATGTTGAGTTTCAGCCTAATTCTGGCTTTCCATGTGTGAAAACAGAAACTTAGCAGAGAAAGCCAGTGGACCTGGATTTCTGAGTAAATTTCAGTAACTCACTAATAATTGTGCTGCCTGGATGCCAGGAAAAAAGGAATACAGAGGACCTGAAGGAAAATCAACTACGAAAGGTGATGAAAAAACACTGACTAGGAAAAGTACTGTAGCTGTTCAACAAAAAGAAGTACAAGCTCCAGACATGACTTCCAGTAACCTTGAGGAAAGTATAAAGCAATTGCATACAGGCCTGACTAAAATAAATGAAACACTGATGGAGTATATCAGCTCAAACAATAAAAGGCTGGAAAAATGGAAGAAGCTTTTAACAGATACTCAGATGAGATGATAAAACTGCAAAACTCAGAGGTTGAAATGAAGAAAAGGCTGGCTGAATATGAGACTGCACAAGAAGAAATGTTTCAAAAAACAATAGATTTAGAGGACAGAGCATATAGAGAAAACCTGAGATTTTCTGCTGTACCTGAGAAGCTGGAATGAATAGACTATTCATTTTATGAAAGCACAAATAAGCAGCTGGACTCAAATTGTTAATTGAAAGGGCACATTGTGTGTATGTTCCAAACTGGCTATGAGAAAACAATGTAGACCTTTAATACTAAAATGCAATCTTACCAGCAGAAGGAGTTGATTCTAACAGAACTGTGGCAGAAGGACAATGTACTAAAAGTGGGAGACAGAATGTTTGTGGAGAACATTGCACACTAGGCAGAAGAGGAATACGTTTATTCCATTATATAGAGAATGTCGAGAAGCAGGCATAAGATTTAAACTACTGTACCTAGCTTTCTTCAAAATATTTTCCCTGGAGGAACAAAAACATTTTTTAATGAAATACATACTAAGGAAGAAATACAAAAGTTTGTCCAACAAAAAGCGAGCTGTGAAACAAAAGGAGATTCTGCTTCTTGTTCATCTGGCAATAAATATCACAGAGAGACTATGCCAGTGAAACCTTTCCCAGTATTTCAATGGAAAATGCTTGTGAGAGGGAAAAAGCATGGGAGTTGACTGGAAGAATTAATAGTGCACTGGAGATGAAGAGAGACGGAGATGAACAGGAATAACACAAGAAAATCTGGAAATATTGGACTTTCTTGGACTTTGTTAAACTTGCATGGGACTTTAAAGCATAAGCCCTACTTCATGTCATTAATGTTTGGAGACTAAAATCAGTAACTTGGAAATTGACAACTGTGGGGTTCTTGGTTAAACTTGTTGGGGACTCTAAAGCACATGCCCTACTTCATGTCATTAATGTTTGGAAAAATACTCAGGTGAGGGGAAGAGGAGGAAGAGAGTTAACTGTAAGTAAAACAAAACATTTTCTGAAAACTATTACTTATGTAGTGCATTATTTTCACTACATGTTATAAAGTAAAGTTTTTTTTCAGTTATTTATAAGTGTAATGGTGATACTAATGTAAATAGGTGCTTCTGTTTATTCTTTCTTTCTCCCTTCTCTATTTCTCCTTCTTCAGTTTTAAGAAATGTAGCCACTACAGTGTAAAAAAAAAGAGCATGACAAAAGAAAAATTAGTGTGCTTTTTTCTTGCATAGGGAAATGGTTGGGTTAAGGCCATTAGCTTTATATAGTAACACGTTTTAACAGAAAGCAGGTAAATGAAAAAGAACATTGAAAATTATAAGTTTTTCTAGTAGGCATTCCTATGTCTAGTTCGCATGTCACTAGCAGGCAATCTGATAAAGAGAAATGGCTGGGAGAAAATATTTTTGAAAGCATTCAAGTGTTTTCCCAGCTGGGAGAGCAATAAAGATAAGGTAAAACTAGACAGCATTTAATAGAAGCACAGGCTATAACATGCATCTTAGCATGGGTAATATTTCTTTCTGTTTAGCTCGAGTCTGTGCGTATGGCTGTCAGTTTGGAAATTTTGTTGCTATCGGGGGTTAAACTTCACTATTTGAAGATATACATAGTTTTGTGTGTTAGTATTAAGTTAGTAGGTTTTGGGGGTATTGGTTGTGTGTATGTATTTTTATCTGAGGGTTTTCAATAAAACAAAAAAAGTTCTGCAAGATGTGACATAGGCTGAAATAGAGATGACAAGAAACAATTGCATAAAAGATTAACCTACCAAACAGTGTATGCATGTAACACAAAAGCTGGAAGTAGACATTCAACAAAAAAAGCTGTTATACATAAAAGGTGAGAATAATAATCCCTCAAGAATGTGATTCTTTCTATAATGTTGTTAAACGTTAATGGTTTCACATCTAAATACAAAAAAGAAAGAGAAGTGACCTATATCAAAAAATTTAGAGTGCAAATAGCTATGCTACAGGAGACACACTTGGAAAGAAACTAAACGTAAATTTGATAAAGATTTTTCAGGATGGTTATTCAGCAGAATATCTGGGCCAAAGGATAAGTGATGTACTTATTTTAATTGCAAGAGGAGCTCCAGTAGTAATAGAACATGAAAAAAAAAAAACAATAATGATAGATTTGTAGTACTAAGGGGTTACTGGCAAGGGAGGAAGATTACACTGACATGTATTTGTATTCCACTGAAAACTGCTGCAATGGTGGTAAAGAAAATTCTGGGAGAAATAATCAACTTTCAACAAGGAATATTATTTATAGATGGAGATTGGAATTTGATTTGCGACAGTGAAAATGTGTCTGAGGTGCCAAGAAAGGGAAATATAACAAAAGAGGGTAGATTTTTAAAGAAATGTATGAAAATATTTGGTATGGATAATCTGAATTCAATACTAGGAATTCAAAGTGAATTTACATACTGTTCCCCAAGATACAAAAACTGGGTTAGGCTAGACAGAATTTACATTTTACAGGAACATGTGCATTTAATTGAAGGCCTTGATACGGACCAAATAACCATTTCAGACCATACACCAATGTTGTTGTGTCTTTCGGCTTTTCCCGGTTAGGAGTCGCCACAGCGGAACTCCGGTCTGCTAATGATTGGTAGTGAGTAGGATAAAATTAAAGTGGAATTTAAATATGAAGTGGAAATTAAAGGGAGATATGGTTAAGAAGTAACAAGAATTGTTTAAAGGAAATGACCTATATTAAAGTATTGCAAAATAGGATGAATCTCACAGAACAAGAAGAGGAGCAACTGCAGAATGCTAAACAGAAAATAAGGGATTACCTTGATAATATGCACAAGTTTAGAAAGATTGCTATTAAGCAACTGTTTTTTGATAACTAGAGCACAAAAAAAAATTCACACAATGACTCAGGCAACAGAAAGTAGAAAGGGCTATTACCATGCTTAGGGAGCCTATAACAAGGAAGATAACAAGGGATCCTGTAGAAGTGTTAGAAATATTTTGGAAATTCTATGAAAGTCTATATAAAGCAGAGATATTGGGAAATCAAGACAAGGTACAAATGAAAATGTTTATAGAAGAATTAAACATGCCAAGGCTAGAGGGGGAGGAAGCTCAGTTACTAACAGTTATGATATTATTAAGGAGATGAGATAAAAATGGAGATGTATAACCAATCTACAGGAAAGTCCCAAGGAATAGGTGGTATTCCTGTGGAAGTTTGGAAGCTAGGGGGGAAAAACTGATAGTACATGGTAAAGATCCATCACATCCAGCTTTATACAGCCCATTTCAATGCTAAATCATGATTATAATGTGTTTATGTCTGTAATGCCTAAAAGAATGGCAAAAGTGATGCCAAAATTGATAGATATGAATCAATATGGTTTTGTGGAGGGGAGGCAAAAAATTGACAACAGAAATGGAGCTATAATGATCCAGAGGGAAGCAGAATGTAAGAAAATACCACTGTTGCTGGTGGGTCTTGATGTGGAGAAAGCATTTGACAGATTAATCTGGGATTTTATGGGCAGAGCAATGGAAGCATTTACATTCCCTGATAAAATTATAAGGTTGATTAGGAGGATATAGGAGCAATCAGAGGTTCATATGTTCATGGGCTGGTACTAGGCTATCGGCCCTAGGGCCTATACAAGCCTAGTCATAACAATTCCCTGGATATTTCTTCCCACAATATTTACTTCCCTGGACCCCTGTCTAGCAGGGCGACTGATGTAATCCACGGCGTGAATTTCTTATCTCCCATCCAATCGTCAAAGGTTCCTTTTGATGAGGGCCAAGGAGGCACTCTGCTTGACATGTATGGGCAGTCTATTCCAGAGTTTGGGGAGTCTCTGGGTCAGGAACCTATCCCTCCACCATGTTTTTTTCATTGTGATGACAATGTTTAGATCCCTGGAGCGTGTGGCTCTGAGCGATTGGGATTTCTTTAAGTGGAGCATGTCCAACAGCTAAGGGTTTAACATGGCCTTGTATGTTAAGCATAGAGTGAGTCTGAGTAGACGATATGCTACAGAGTATTGCTGGAATGTTTTTAGATGGTCAGCATAGGGCATCTGCTTTAGGCCTGTGATTCTTTTAGTGAGGTATTTCTGCGGCCTTTCCAGCTGTTACAGATGTCTTGAGAGATACATACCAAATGGGGCATTATACTCTACAATGGGTCTAATGAGGGATGAGTACAGTGGCAGAATGACCTACTTTTTTCTCGATAAAAAGCCCTTAATGATGAGGTGTGCCACATAGAAGGATTTTCTGACTGTTGTGGCGATGTGGTTATCGAAGATGAGACCACTGTCTACCTGTGTCCCTAAGTCTCTCATCACACTTTCGGTGTGTAGTGTACTGCCACCTATGTGGTAATTCATGGGTACTGTTTTTTTTCCAAAGGGGATAACTATACATTTCTTGGTATTAAACTTGAGTCCATGGCTCTGGCACCAAGCATCTGTTTCTGTAAGGCCCTTTTGTAGAATATCCACATCAATTGGGGATTCAGTAATGGCTCCCAGTTTGCAGTCATCTGAGAATTTTGTTAGCCAGAGTCCCTTAGTGTTGGCCTGTACTTCAGAGAAGTAGATGCCAAACAAGAGCGGTCCCAGGACTGAACCCTGAGGTACTCCACTTGTCACTTGTCTGGAGATGGATTTGGAGTCAGCTACTTTTACAGTCTGGGTTCTGTCAGTAAGCCAGTTGGCAACCCATCGAGTGACGTAGGAATTTATGCCCAGCTTGGTAAGTTTATCTATGATTCCAGAGTGGGGGATGGTGTCAAGGGACTTGGTGAGGTCCAGTTAGGCTGTGTAGACTGCCTTACCCTCGTCCACAGCTCTGGAGACTGATTCGAAGAAGTCAGTCAGGATGTTCTTCATGTTTCACTGTTGCAGTCATCACACTTGGGTTATCTGCCTGCAGGTAGCCCTCAGTCGGCCCGAATACAAGAGTTTTGGGATTTCTGCGTCGGTTGCTGTCGCCTCCTCCATGACGTTAGGTTGGCACTAAATCGATCTGCCTGGATATTGGCAGTATACTTGGGATCATTATATTTAATGCCGTTCTATTGTAGCTCAGAGCAGATCTGAGCATTGCCATTTAGATTCTTGACATAACATTAAAGTGGGTGGGGTCCTCTGTGATAATCTCTGCTTGAGCAGAGGAAGCAGGCAAGGGTCTCCTCTCTCCCCTTTGTTATTTGCATTATATTTAGAACCACTGACAAATAAGGGACTCAGAAATTCAAGGATATAATTAGTATGGTAGTCAAGAAACGCTATCTCTGTTTGCACAAGCAGTTAAAATGTTTTTAGTTCCTTTAGTCGTATACACTGGTCAGGCATATTTTTATCAAAAAGAGGAGAAGTCGTGGATAGCAATTAATAAAGAGCTGAAGGATTTTATCTGAGAAGGGAGGACGACAAGAGTCAAGTGAGAAAAGCTTATTCTTCCAATCGGATTGGGATTGCCTGAGTAGAAGGAGTATTTCAGAGCAACACAGCTAAGGCTCCTATACGTAGCACAAGCAGAAAACTATAATTCAAAGTGGAAGGAGATGGCGATGAAATGGGGGGAAGCTCAAGTAACAGGGAAAGACTAGAATTTAGGATGCAGACCTTTAAGGAGATTGACAATAATAATAATATATAATATTATATCCATAAAGTAGCAGAAGGCCTTCTGAGAACTAAGCCAACAATGGAATGGAGAAAGGAGATTCTGCCAATAGGGATGTCTGCAATTAGGGATACAGATAGTAGGCAGAAGGGGTGGGAATATATTGGAGAAAGATGGCAAAGCAACTAAGGAATTGAGAGCAAATAACTAGAAAGGGAAAGGTAATAGAATGGGAAGATGCCAAGAACTTATTTGGACTTAGGTTAGAGTTTGCCTTCCATATCAAGGTTTGATATCAAAGTATAGGCAAAGAGGTAGAAATGGGGGGGGTCAAAAATAAAAGACCAGCACTGATAGAGTTTTAATAGAATCTAGAACAGAAGTTACCATTAAGAAAGGAATAATTAGTAGAGCATATAAAATATTGCATGACAACTATAAGAATCCAATCACGGGAGGTTAGGAAGGATTGGAAAGAGAGATTAGATAAGCAATTCACAAAAAAGCAGTGGGGCAATATATGTATGTTCACAAATATGCAACAAAATCTAGAAGATTTACGATATTTACCTGGAAGTGTTTACATAGGTATTTTTATACCTCAAGCAGATTTCAAAGAATTTTTCCTCAGGTAGACAGAAAATATTGGAGGTGTGATGGGAAAGAAAGAGGTAAGTTGGAACATATTTTCTGGAAGTGTAATGAGCTGGGAGCCTCTGTCAGAGATGCTGGGTGAACAAATTGGAGTAACTAGGGAAATTATTTTTTGAGCTAAGATACAGAATCAGAATTGCCTAGACATAGAAGACATTGCCGAGTCTAATTATGATGGCTGCCAGAAAAGCAATTACTGGAAAATGGATATCAAAGTCTAAACCAACTTTACTAGAAGTAGCGAAGATGGTAATAGAGATAAAACAACTGGAACTTGGATCGTAAGGAAACAGTAGGAGCTAATTACACAGGAAAAAATGGGAAATGGGGTATCAGTATATGCAGAGGAGGAATGAGGTTTAAAAGAAGGCAGGATTTGAATGAGCATTGTAATGGCTGGCTAATAATGACTGGATATGTTAAAAGTGATGTATAATGTTTGCATCTACAGTTGTGTCAGCACAGTTTGGAATGTATAATATTTGCAACTGAGATTGTGTCGCTATGGTTTATTTTCATATATGTAAATGTAACATTGCCTATGTAATACATGATAATTTAATAAAGATGTTTCTTGTTTAAAACATAAAGAACTGGTGGAGAGTTGATAGATATGAAATTATTGCAGTTATGCACCCTGCCACCTTCTGATCCTTATCATATGCATGCATTCTGCTGTTTTATTAATGACCCTTAAATTATTCTGCTAAACAATCTAGAAAAAAAATAAAACTGTGATCTCAATGCATTCCCAGCTGTTTTGTTTATCCGAAAATGTCATGCTGTCTGCCCTTCTTGAATCTAAACAATGAGCTGAAAAGGGAAATAGTAAATAAAATGATTTGTGTGTACTCTGTCATTATCTTCACTTAACTGCAAACATTCCACATGTCCTTATGCAAAGACACATTAACATATTCCTTCTGTAATTCTCACTTCTAAGCAGATTTCAGTTTTCCTTTTTTCATGCCTTAGAGCTTATTTGAAATTATGGCTATATAGCTAAACATCTACTCAATATTCATGAAAAACTGCTTCCACTGTAGCATAAAACGACAAAAAGCAGTATTTTTAGGGGGAGTGAAGACCCTCATACACCCACCCTGGGGGTAAGAAGACTCCTTTAATAACATATTTGTCTAGCTAAGCATGAGGTAGCATAGCGAATGTAGAGAATAACAAGTTAAATAAAATTGGTCCCAACACTGACCCTTGAGGTACCCCCATTTTCAGAATTCCTGTCCCTAGGTACAGAATCTAAAATCATGACCATTTGTATATGATTTGGCAAGCAGAGTGAGTGCTGAAAGAGTTTAATATCAATACAATAGCCACTCATTGTAGCATATGGAATGCTTTGGCAAGATCCAAATATACTATAGTAATCGTTAATCCTAGAACTTTGGCCATAGTCACATGATCATAAAACTCCATCAAATGTGTTAGAGATGAGTATCCTTTTCTAAATCCATGCTGGGAAAAATCTCTAGTTTTGCTTTATTTATTTATTTATTTTTTTAATAATTTAGTTTAGCAGATGTCTTTCAAAACACTTCCTCAGAACAGATACTGAACTGGTAGGTCTGTAGTAACAAGCCAACATGTCACCACTTTTATAGATGGGAATCACAATCAGTGTCTTTCTTACTGATGGTACATAATATTTTTAGTAGGTTGTTAAATGTACAATTTAAGGACAATATATTTTACTAATCTTAAATTGTCTCTTTCATTTCACATTTCTCAAAATAAGTTGACAGTTCAGCATGTTGTGTAAATTAATCTACAGAGGTGTAGTAGTAATTAACTGCCTCATTCATATTGCCTGGTTCATATAAACACACACACACACACACACACACATATATATATATATATATATATATATATATATATATATATATATATATATATATATATAAAAATCATTGTTCACCATTAAAGGGTCTACAAGCTGATTGCATTTTTTGTGAGAATTAATATATTTATAATATGCCTTCTATTTTCTTTCTCATACTTCTGCTTTAGAATCTGACATTGCCCCTTGAAATTTTTTCCAAATTTTATAACATTTTGTTTTCTTATATCATACTGGATATTTCTTATAGAAAGTAACAGCTCTTCTCTTAGCACAATGTACAGTGTAGCTTTTCCACCATACAGGTACTTTAGGATGAGATGTCATCATTTTTTTTGTTATACTAAATGTTTCTAAAACAGACTTTTAAAGTTCTTAGATTCCATCCATGAGCATGTCCTTTTGAACATGTAGAGTTTAACCAAACAATGGACAGCAAATTGTCCATTATTTTAGCAATTGATAAGGCTTTATTGACTCAGATTTTAGTAATTCTGTCATCTGTAATAGCTTTTGTTTAAAAAATGAAGGCATTATGGTCAGATGTAACAAGGCAATCATCTACATTAGAATTAAATACCTACATTTTACATTTAGTAATTATTAAGTCCAGTATTGCATTCTTGCATTACTCCAATTGCTAGAGGATTCAATTTCAGCTAGGCCTTTTAAATTACTGTAGCTATACATCTTTGTTCTCGGAGTGGTGAAGTATTCAACAATTTGGAATTAATGTCTGGGTAGTTGAAATCACCAAGAATTAATTCTGGTTGGGAACAAATCAAGGGTGGTATTCATAGTCCCAAGGTTTGCACATTCAGATTGCTTATTTGTGAAGCACCAGGATTAAATGAATCAACTTCTGTTTATAGTGTTTTAAATCATAGAAGACAACAATTAAGATAATTGATTGGTTGTGTTTTAAAATATAATAATTTTTAATATTTTTGGAAAAATACTTTTTCCAATGATTATCTACAATACACAAGCAATCACCCTAAAAAAGTATTATATAACATATATAAAGGACAATGCATAAGGGTAGCCCGGATGACTTAAAGACAAGAGGAAATGATAAAGGAAATGGATTATGTAACAGAATTATTTGAGGAAAGGAAATGTGACAAAAAGATGATGAGGGATGTTAAACAATATGTCATCCAACAATGGGGTGAAAAATATGTGCCACTATTAGAAAGTTCAAAACAAATTAGTGGATTACATACAGACACAGATTCATCCAAGAGTATAGAGAGATACCAACGTACATGTGTTTTGGAATATACTCCTTATGTACATCAAATTAAGAAGATCATGGAAACATATTGGAAGATATTTATGGTGGATGAGAATTTGGCTAAATATTTAGGAGAAAAACCACAATTTGTATATAAAATGGGATATAATCTAAAGAGGTTATTGGAGAAAGGAACAACAGGGAATCAGAGCAGAATTAGTGATACTTCTGTAAGAGCAACTACTAAATGTGGCAATTGTAATCAGTGTGGAGTCATTATGGAGGATTGTGAGATATCACTGGAAAATATTAATAAAACTAAAATCAAGTTTAAATTGGGGAATTGTAATACCAGTTTTGTGATATACATGGCTAAATGTGGAATATGTACTGGATATTACATAGGAAAAACTGAGAGAGCTTTCAAAAAGAGAATTTATGACCACTTGTACAGTATAAGGAAGAAAGACAGCAACAATGCCTTATACGGACATATTGAGAAGTTTGGGGAAGAACACAAATTTAAATTTGCAATATTGGAACAAATTAAACATAACCCTAGGGGAGGTAATAGAAAGGACATATTAAGTTATAAAGAGGTGTGGTGGCAACTATATACGGATGCATCAACCAACCAGGTTTGAATGATAATATATCTTTAAAACCTATACTTATTAAAAGGGAATTAAGAAACTGATTGAAGTGTAACATTAATATCAGTGGAGATGTTATAGTTAGGAAAATGTGTAGAAGTCATATTACACAGAAAAAGTAAGAAATAGTATTGTTAGATATACCCATAAGGTGAAGGGTTAGCGCTGCTGCAGTAATTTAACATGGGATCATATATATATTTCTTTAGAGAATGTTTTTAGAGTATTACTAAACATTTTTAGTATATTTTATATATTTATATATTTTTATATATTATTTTAATATTATCACTGTAGTATATTTTATAATAAAGATTTAGGCAATTTAATGAAGTTTCAGTTTTTATTTTCATTGTTATTCGCACAAATTATTAAATAGAACAGTATAACTTTAAGGGCTGTATATAGAAAATGGTGCCAAAAAGTTATTTAAATGCAACAGTAATGAAAGAGCACAGTTCTGAAGAAGCCTACATTGAGTAGGTGAAAACGCTTAACTCATTTGTGCTTTAATTTTCTTTTAAACTTCTGGACATTTTTATTCATCAATATTTATTTGTATTATAAAGTTGTAATAGTAATAAAATCTAGTATATTGGAGACTGCACCGCGTTTCCTCTGTGTGCAACATTGTTACAGGGAAGATAGCGCAGCAGTTGAATTCAAGCGTTTACTTTGTCTTATACAATTATCATATTATCAGTTTGTGGCCTATACAAACAAAATATTTGTTTTAATTGTCTGACTGTAGTACGAGTAATTACTAAGCTAATATCTACAGTATATGAAATTATGTGACTGTGTTAATGCAAATATTTTTTATGTTTGTGGGTGTTTGTGTGTCTATATATATATATATATATATATATATATATATATATATATATATATATATATATATATATATATATATTTATATATATATATAGGTTCATAGGTTGATACTAGGCTATATGCCCTAGGGCATTTATCAGCCTAGCCAGAGTGTATCTGGCTTTCGCCAACCCTTAAAAATGGGTTTTACTGTGCCCTTTTTAGGTTAGTTTACTGTGCCTCTGTCTAGTAGTGACACAAAAGTGATCCCCGGGGTGAACCTATGATCTCCCATCCACTCGTCAAGATTTCTCTTGAATAGAGTCAGTGAGGGGCTCTGCCTGATATGGACTGAGATTCTATTCCAGAGTGCTGGGAGCCTCTGGGTCACAAATCTGTATCTCCAGCATGTCCTATTAATTTCTGTGTTGAGATTCAAGTCCCTTGAGCTTGTAGCTCTAGTGGATTTGGATTTTTTGAGGTGGAGCATGTCCATTAATTCTGGGTTGGACACGGCTTTATACGTCAGGCACAGATTGCCTCTAAGCAGGTGGTATGCAACTGAGTAGAGCTGGAGTTACTTTAACCTGGCAGCACAGGTCATCTGTTTGAGACTCTTGATATTCTTGGTGAGGTACTTTTGTGGTCTTTCCAGTTGCTGCAGCTGTTGGGTAAGGTACATCCCAAACGGGGCATTGTATTCAATTATGGGTCTGATGAGGGATGAGTAAAGGGGCACAATGACCTCCCTTGATCTAGATGTGAACCCTTTCATGATAAGGTGGGCTATATAGAAGGTCTTTCTAACCACTTTGGCAACGTGGTTGTCAAAGGAGAGATTACTATCAGCTTGGGTTTGAAGAAAATAAACGCCAGGAACCAAAATGCAAAGAACAAGGCAGGAAACCACTGGATAAACACTTTATATAAGTAAAGCTTTCGGTATTGAAAAAGGATTGTATCCGAAAGCTTTACTTATATAAAGTGTTTATCCAGTGGTTTCCTGCCTTGTTCTTTGCATATCAGCTTGGGTTCCCAGGTCCCTAATTACTTCCTCCGTACTTAATGGATTACCGCCTATGTGGTAGTTTGTGGGCACTTTGTTTTTCCCAAAGGGGATGACTATACACTTCTTGGCATTTAGGTTTAGGCCATGGCTTTGGCACCAGTTGTCCATCTCTGTGAGACCCTTTTGGAGGATGCCTGTCAGCTGGAGAGTCTATTATGGCACCCAGTTTGCAGTCATCTGCGAACTTGGTCAGCCAAAGTCCTCCTGTGTTGGCCTGTACCTCTGAAAAATATATACCGAACAAGAGCGGCCCCAGGACTGAGCCGTGTGGGACGCCACTTGTAACAGGTTTAGAGTCTGACATGGCTCCTGCAATTCTGACCATGTGGGTTCTGTCCTTGAGCCGGTTTGCAACCCATCTTATGACATAGGGGTAAATATTTAGGCTGGAGAGCTTATCTATGATGCCAGAGTGGGGAATGGTGTTGAAGGCTTTTGCGAGGTCCAGGTAGGCTGTGTGGACTACCTTCCCTTCATCTATGACCTTGGTGACTGTTTTGAAGAAGTCTACCAGGTTCAAGAGGCAGGATCTGCCTTTAACAAAGCCGAATTGTGTGGGTTCTAGTGTCTGTAATTCCCTAATGTCTTTGTTTATGAGTTCCATGATGATCCGCTCCATAGCTTTGCAGACCAGGCTAGTCAGGCTTATGGGGCGATAGTTTCCAGGGTCCATTGAGGCTCCACCTTTGTAGAGTGGGACCACTGTTGCTGTATGCCATTACTTGGGTACATATCCTGTAGTAAGGCTGAGATTGTAGACTGTAGGATGCAGGCCGGGACACCGTCCGGTCCCATTGATGCTGTGTTTTTTGCTTTGGAGAGGGCAGCTCCCACCTGAGCATCTGAGATGACAGGGAGACAACTCTCTGCTGGGATAGATATTTGCTCTTTTTGGGGGGGGGGGAGTTTGCACTGAACCTATCCGCCAGGATGTTGGCAATGTCTGTGGGTTCACTGTATTTTTTGTCATTTTGGACTAACTCCGAACATATCTGGGAGTTGCCACCTAGGTTTCTAACATAACTAAAGAAGGCCTTGTGGTTATCTTTAGTGTCTTGTGCAATTTTTCTCTTGAAGCTGGCCTTGGAAGATTTTATGAGGGACCATAGTTTTTTGCTAGTACTGATCAGTGATGCTTTCTTATTGAGGGATTTTGCTCTATCCTGCAGTAGCTTCCTCCTTTTGTTGTATAGCTTATTTATGGCAGTGGTCCACCAGACAAAGATGCCTGCCTTTGGAGGATTGGGTCTTGATTTTATTTGGGATTGCATGATCCATGCATTCCTGAAGATGTCCATAGAATGCGTTTATAAAGGATTCTGCAGTTTGGGCCGTAGTTTCCACTGGCCCGGGGGCTTTGAGTGAATTCACCTCGGTTTTGAGAAGTGTGAAATTAGCCTTGGAGAAGTTTTTTACTGTGGATGTCCTTCATGGATGCATCTGCAGTCATAACAATTGTTTCTCTTGAATCGACCTCAGAAATTTTTGGTTGACTTATCAGACACCATCCAGCAGCCATGTCCATTAAGGGCAGCCAAGACTACTAAAACAGTGCCTGTTAAACCCCACATCCAGGCTTCTAGTTCTCAAATGCTTACTTTGGCAGAAGATTTAATTTAATTAGAGGATCTCAATCTCACCCAGACAGGGCCTCTCAGCCCCGCCAGTGTCCTCTGATGATTCTGCTGATGAATCAGACATAACTGACCAGCCGAAGATTCTGATGCTGAAGAAACCAGAAGAATTCTACAGTTCCAATGGCAGCAACAGGATTTTTCAGACTCCAGAAAAGACTTAGGACCTTTCTGCACCTCCCACAGCACAGGCCCTTAGCTATACCTCCTGTTCTCTGTGGTGGATGATGCTTTGCCAAACCAGACAGATTTTACAGGGTGCCAGATACTCATCACCACCTTTACAAGGCTCCACTTGCAGACCCAGAAACTATATCCCAGGGTCCCAGTCATTAGACAGATGGGGTAAAAGGTCTACACTTCAGCTACTCTCTCAGCTAGAGCTTTAAACTGCCAGTTTCACATGATACAATACCAAGAGTTTATGCTTGATCAGTTAACTAAAAAAAGGCAAAATCTGTTCAAACTGTTAAAGATTTCTTGCAGGTTCAACCCAGCTCCTCTAGGCGGAAAGTTAACCTTATTTTCAAAGAACTGGCACTACATAACAAAAGACAAGTGGATTTTCAAAAACAGGATAATGGAGTTAGAGAGCAAGGAAAGGGGTTCTATTCCAGACTATTCCTAGTTCCAAGAAAGGAAAACATCATTGTCCCAAAATTCAAAATGCTGACCCTACAGCAACTTCTTCCCATGCTGGGCATTGCAGGATCAGAGCACTATCAATTCTCAGCATTGCCGTCAAGGCTGATACCATCCCAAACAAGGACATTCTCTTGGCACTAACAAAACTGAACAAGCTTCATGGCATCATGCATAATCTTGGTTCCATTTGCCAGACTACGGATTGTGGACAGTTGATGATAAGGACAGACAACACCACACAGCTACAACATCCAGTTACAGGCAATATTTGTACCAGGAAAGACAATACTCTAGCAGACATATACATCTTCAAGACCATCTCAAAGAAATGGGAATGCCACAGATAGACCCAAGGACATTCCACCCATTAGCATGGAAAGTGGATCAACTACAGCATCATACATCCAAACCTAAACCTTGCAACTGACTGCATGGAACATCACATAACAGCAGCTAATCCAGAACTTTCCCAAAGAGTTAAAGACATTATTCTCAAGATAGAGTGTCCATGAGGACTAATCCTACATTTACAGATTTTCTGGGGTGGTGGTGAGGTCAGGATGTGGATGTCCAGCGAGATTAATTTGTGTTCTGATCTTACCAATGAGGGGTGTATCTCTGGTGCAGAGCATAGAGTCTCCATGTTTGTGATGATCAGGCCCAGTATGTTTTCCCCTCTTGTAGAAGTGGTGACCAGTTGTTCCATAGCATTTGAGTTTATAAATTCTAAGAACCTCTGGGCTAGGTTGCTGGGGCTTGAGTAGTGCTCCCAGTCTATGTTTGGGTAGTTGATGTCACCCAATATAAAGGTATTTGGAGAGACCTTCATATTCTCCAATGTTCTCAGGAAAGCCACGTGAGGTTCCAGAGTCTGGGATGGTAGTCTGTAGCAGGCTACAAACTGAAAGACAGTTTTGCCCACTGTTAGTTGCACATGAATGGTTTCTGATGCTTCACACAGTGCCACTAACCTGGAGGTGTGGGTATCCTTGATGAATATGGATACTCCCCCTCCTTTTGTGGTTCGGTCCGAGTTTTGGGGCCGAAAAGCATAGTATGAGGTATAACCTGGTAGTGCTGGGGTGCTCTCGGGAGCCTTGAACCAGGTCTCTGTTACTGCACAGACATCGATATTCTCCATGCTGAGGAGAGCTTCGAGTGCTTGCATTTTGAGGTTTAGACTTCTGGCGTTGAGTAGCATTACCCTTAGTTTATTTTTCCTTGTGTTGTCTATGGTGGTGGGTTTGTCTTTTGAGCCTTGCCTAAAAAAGGCACTATGTGGGGTGGCAAGAGCCTTTGCCAGTATCCAAAAGCCCAGAGGTGACAGATGCAAGCCGTCCCTAGCGAAGCAACGTGGCTTGTCGAGCATGTCATCCCAGGCTGACAGACACTGGATCCCCTTTGAATGACACCAGAACTTTAGCCAGTTGTTAAAATTGAACATTTTTTCTTTATACTGTGGCATAATTTTTGGTGAGGGTAAGATGCTACTCAAGGTTAGGGTCATACCTGTCTGGGTTACATGATCTGAGAGCTCCTCTATGTCTCTTTTCATGTAGTCCAGGGAGGTACGGCTCAGGTCATTCACACCAGCATGGACAATGACAGAGTTATATTTGTACTTGCTTTAGAGTGACCTGAGTGCTTGTGTTATGTGGCGGATCCTGGAGCCCAACAGGCAGCTTACCATGGCCTTCTCCTTGTTCAACCTGGTGAGTGGGGCGTCAGTGTGTCTGACAATAGAGTCACCTATTACAAGTGTATCAGGTGTGTTGTTTGGCCTTATGGGCTGTGACTGTTTGGCACACTGATTTTGTGAAGTATGTATTTCACTTTTTTTGTTTTGAGGTAGAGGTTGCTTGAATGTCTGCTTTGGAGGTCTCTGCTGCTTAGGCAGATTTGTATTTAGAGCCTCCATGTATGTTTTAGTGTGTTTATGTGTTTGGTTTGATGATGTGGTAGATCTATGTGTGACTGGATTTGTGGTGCGTATGGTTACCTTCTCCTCCTGACTGGCTGTGCCAGTACTGCGTTGAGAGAGCTTAGCCTCCAGTTTGGCTATATGGTTGCATCTCTCGCATATATTAGGACTTGTTGGGAGGAGGAGAGGGTTGTCTGTGCACATGAGGCAGTTGTAACATTGCCTCATGATTCCCGGATTCACCAGCTGGACTGGAGAGGAAACTAGCAACTGACCTTTGGACATGCCGGTATAGTATAAGTAACTCCTTTATGGCTGACAAAAAGGGCCAATAGGGGATGAGTACTCCAAGGGAGTATATGAGGAGGTAGTGCTATTAGTTTATTAGTGCTGATATAACTGCTTGTAAGAGCAGTGCTAGGTTATAGGTTGAGAATAGGGTCTTTACTTGAGAGAATAGAACAGATCTAAGGGAAAAAGTGAAGAGCAGACTTTGTGGAGCCGAGAATTGTTTAAGCCTGGTTAAGCGGCGCTGCCTAATGCTGCGCTATGCGAAAAATCGAGCAAAACCGCGCAAAAGCGGGTTTTTACACAGGGAACTTAAAAGAGCTAGAAATTAGCCCAAAATGGCCAATAAACTACAAGATTCTTGTGCTGAGGTCACTCCTCCAGGGAGAGATAGGCTGCTCAAAGCTCCCCACTCCCACTGGTTAACAAAGTAGCTTCCTTTTATTCAAGTAAGGAAATGGGCAACACAGGAACTATTCTAAAGTTCAGAATATTGCAATGCCTGTATTAGGGACTATTCTAGGTCAGGAAAGGCGGGAAACAAGGATATTTTTTTGTTCTTTTCTTTTATAACAGAACAAACAGCAGAAAAAGTACAGTAAAATCTTAACACAGGCTAGCGCACTTGAGTGAGCAGCCTCAACAGTTAAATTCAAAGAAACAAACTTTTAAAAGTACAGGTATGGGAAATCAGAAAAAACAAGCTTAAAACAGGCAAAAGAGTAGATTAAACTCGCTTTTCGGCGAGGAAAGAAGGTTGCACAGGTAATAGCAGCAAAATATACTTAAATCTTGGAAGCAGTCACTCTTTTCGTTTCTCTGCTGCTAGCACCACTCTACAGGACCACTAGGAGCCGTTGCTGAGTAGGAACAAGTGAAAAACCGCGCCAAAGCGGGTTTTTATACAGGGAACTTAAAAGAGCTAGAAATTAGCCCAAAACAGCCAATAAACTACAAGATTCTTGTAATGAGGTCACTCCTCCAGGGACAGATAGGCTGCTCAAAGCTCCCCACTCCCACTGCTGAACAAAGAAGCTTCCTTCTATCCAAGTAAGGAAATGGGCAACACAGGAACTATTCTAAAGTCCAGAATACAGCAATGTCTGTATTAGGGACTATTCTAGGTCAGGAAAGATGGGAAACAAGGATTTCTTTTGTTTTTTATTTTTAAATGAACAAACAGTAGAAAAAGTACAGTAAAATCTTAACACAGGCTAGCGCACCTGAGTGAGCAGCCTCAACAGTTCAATTCAAACAAACAAACTTTTAAAAGTGCAGGTATTGGAAATCACAAAAAACAAGCTTAAAACAGGCAAAAGAGCAGATTAAACTTGCTTTTCGGTGAGGAAAGAAGGTCGCACAGGTAATAGCAGTAAAATATACTTAAATCTTGGAAGCAGTCACTCTTTTCATTTCTCTGCTGCTAGCACCACTCTGCAGGACCATGAGGAGCTGTTGCTGAGTAGGAACAAGCAAAAAACGTGCCAAAGCGGTTTTTTATACAGGGAACTTAAAAGAGCTAGAAATTAGCCCAAAACGGCCAATAAACTTCAAGATTCTTGTGTTGAGGTCACTCCTCCAGGGACAGATAGGCTGCTCAAAGCTCCCCACTCCCACTGGTGAACAAAGAAGCTTCCTTCTATCCAAGTAAGGAAATGGGCAGCACAGGAACTATTCTAAAGTCCAGAATACAGCAGTGCCTGTATTAGGGACTATTCTAGGTCAGGAAAGGCAGGAAACAAGGATATTTTTTGTTTAGTTCCTTTTTAACAGAACAAACAGCAGAAAAAGTACAGTAAAATCTTAACACAGGCTAGCACACTTGAGTGAGCAGCCTCAACAGTTAAATTCAAACAAACAAACTTTTAAAAGTGCAGGTATTGTAAATCACAAAAAACAAGCTTAAAACAGGCAAAAGAGCAGATTAAACTCTTTTTTCGGCGAGGAAAGACGGTCGCACAGGTAATAGCAGTAAAATATACTTAAATCTTGGAAGCAATCACTCTTTTCATTTCTCTGCTGCTAGCACCACTCTGCAGGACCACAAGGAGCTGTTGCTGAGTAGGAACAAGCGAAAAAACGTGCCAAAGCGGGTTTTTATACAGGGAACTTAAAAGACCCAGAAATTAGCCCAAAACGACCAATAAACTACAAGATTATTGTAATGAAGTCACTCCTCCGGGGACAGATAGGCTGCTCAAAGCTCCCTACTCCCACTGGTGAAGAAAGAAGCTTCATTCTATCCAAGTAAGGAAATGGGCAATACAGGAAATATTCTAAAGTCCAGAATACAGCAATGCCTGTATTAGGGACTATTCTGGGTCAGGAAAGGAGGGAAACAAGGATATTCTTTTGTTTTTTTCTTTTTTAACATAACAAACAGCAGAAAAAGTACAGTAAAATCTTTACACTGGCTAGCTCACTTGAGTGAGCAGCCTCAACAGTTAAATTCAAAGAAACAAACTTTTAAAAGTGCAGATATTGGAAATCACAAAAAAAAGCTTAAAACAGGCAAAAGAGCAGATTAAACTCGCTTTTCGGTGAGGAAAGATGGTCACACAGGTAATATCAGTAAATATACTTACATCTTGGAAGCAGTCACTCTTTTCGTTTCTCTGCTGCTAGCACCACTCTGCAGGACCACGAGGAGCTGTTGCTGAGTAGGAACTAGCGAAAAACCGTGCCAAAGCGGGTTTTCATACATGGAACTTAAAAGAGCTAGAAATTAGCCCAAAACAGCCAATAAACTACAAGATTCTTGTAAAGAGGTCACTCCTCCAGGGACAGATAGGCTGCTCAAAGCTCCCCACTCCCACTGGTGAACAAAGAAGCTTCCTTCTATCCATGTAAGAAAATGGGCAACACAGGAACTATTCTAAAGTCCAGAATACAGCATTGCCTGTATATGGGACTATTCTAGGTCAGGAAAGGCGGGTAACAAGGATTTGTTTTTTTTTTCTTTTTTTACAGAACAAACAGCAAAAAAAGTACAGTAAAATCTTAACACAGGCTAGCGCACTTGAGTGAGCAGCCTCAACATTTAAATTCAAACAAACAAACTTTTAAAAGTGCAGGTATTGGAAATCACAAAAAAACAAGCTTAAAACAGGTAAAAGAGCAGATTAAACTTGCTTTTTGGCGAGGAAAGACGGTCGCACAGGTAATAGCAGTAAAATATACTTAAATCTTGGAAGCAGTCACTCTTTTCATTTCTCTGCTGCTAGCATCACTCTGCAGGACCACGAGGAGCTGTTGCTGAGTAGGAACAAGCGAAAAAAACGCTCCAAAGCGGGTTTTTATACAGGGAACTTAAAAGAGCTAGAAATTAGCCCAAAACGACCAATAAACTACAAGATTATTGTAATGAGGTCACTCCTCCAGGGACAGATAGGCTGCTCAAAGCTCCCCACTCCCACTGGTGAACAAAGAAGCTTCATTCTATCCAAGTAAGGAAATGGGCAACACAGGAAATATTCTAAAGTCCAGAATACAGAAATGTGTGTATTAGGGACTATTCTGGGTCTGGAAAGGCGGGAAACAAGGATTTTTTTTGTTTTTTTCTTTTTTAACATAACAAACAGCAGAAAAAGTACAGTAAAATCTTTACACTGGCTAGCGCACTTGAGTGAGCAGCCTCAACAGTTAAATTCAAAGAAACAAACTTTTAAAAGTGCAGATATTGGAAATCACAAAAAAAAGCTGAAAACAGGCAAAAGAGCAGATTAAACTTGCTTTTCGGCGAGGAAAGACGGTCACACAGGTAATATCAGTAAATATAGTTACATCTTGGAAGCAGTCATTCTTTTCGTTTCTCTGCTGGTAGCACCACTCTGCAGGACCATGAGGAGCTGTTGCTGAGTAGGAACAAGCGAAAAACCGTGCCAAAGCGGGTTTTTATACAGGGAACTTAAAAGAGCTATAAATTAGCCCAAAACGGCCAATAAACTACAAGATTCTTGTAATGAGGTCATTCCTCCAGGGACAGATAGGCTGCTCAAAGCTCCCCACTCCCACTGGTGAACAAAGAAGCTTCCTTCTATCCAAGTAAGAAAGTGGGCAACACAGGAACTATTCTAAAGTCCAGAATACAGCAATGCCTGTATTAGGGATTATTCTAGGTCAGGAAAGGCGGGAAACAAGGATATTTTTTTTTTTCTTTTTTAACAGAACAAACAGCAGAAAAAGTACAGTAAAATCTTAACACAGGCTAGCGCACTTGAGTGAGCAGCCTCAACAGTTAAATTCAAACAAACAAACTTTTAAAAGTGCAGGTATTGGAAATCACAAAAAACAAGCTTAAAACAGGTAAAAGAGCAGATTAAACTCGCTTTTTGGTGAGGAAAGACAGTCGCACAGGTAATAGCAGTAAAGTATACTTAAATCTTGGAAGCAGTCACTCTTTTCGTTTCTCTGCTGCTAGCACCACTCTGCAGGACCACGAGGAGCTGTTGCTGAATAGGAACAAGCGAAAAACCACGCCAAAGTGGGTTTTTATACAGGGAACTTAAAAGAGCTAGAAATTAGCCCAAAATGGCCAATAAACTACAAGAGTCTTGTAATGAGGTCACTCCTCCAGGGACAGATAGCCTGCTCAAAGCTCCCCACTCCCACTGTTGAACAAAGAAGCTTCCTTCTATCCAAGTAAGGAAATGGGCAACACAGGAACTATTCTAAAGTCCAGAATACAGCAATGCCTGTATTAGGGACTATTCTAGGTCAGGAAAGGTGGGAAACAAGGATATTTTTTGTTTTTTTCTTTTTTAACAAAACAAACAGCAGAAAAAGTACAATAAAATCTTAACACAGGCTAGCGCACTTGAGTGAGCAGCCTCAACAGTTAAATTCAAAGAAACAAACTTTTAAAAGTGCAGGTATTGGAAATCACAAAAAACAGGCTTAAGACAGGCAAAAGAGCAGATTAAACTCACTTTTCAGCGAGGAAAGATGGTCGCACAGGTAATAGCAGTAAAATATACTTAAATCTTGGAAGCAGTCACTTTTTTTGTTTCTCTGCTGCTAGCACCACTCTGCAGGACCACGAGGAGCTGTTGCTGAGTAGGAACAATTGAAAAACCACGCCAAAGCGAGTTTTTATATAGGGAACTTAAAAGAGCTAGAAATTAGCCCAAAATGGCCAATAAACTACAAGATTGTTGTAATGAGGTCACTCCTCCAGGGACAGATCGGCTGCTCAAAGCTCCCCACTCCCACTGGTTAACAAAGAAGCTTCCTTTTATTCAAGTAAGGAAATGGGCAACACAGGAACTATTCTAAAGTCCAGAATACAGCAATGCCTGTATTAGGGACTATTCTAGGTCAGGAGAGGCGGGAAACAAGGATATTTTTTTTGTTCTTTTCTTTTATAACAGAACAAACAGCAGAAGACGTACAGTAAAATCTTAACACAGGCTAGCACACTTGAGTGAGCAGCCTCAACAGTTAAATTCAAAGAAACAAACTTTTAAAAGTGCAGGTATTGTAAATCACAAAAAACAAGCTTAAAACAGGCAAAAGAGCAGATTAAACTCGCTTTTCAGTGAGGAAAGACGGTCGCACAGGTAATAGCAGTAAAATATACTTAAATCTTGGAAGCAATCACTCTTTTCATTTCTCTGCTGCTAGCACCACTCTGCAGGACCACGAGGAGCTGTTGCTGAGTAGGAACAAGCGAAAAAACGCTCCAAAGCGGGTTTTTATACAGGGAACTTAAAAGAGCTAGAAATTAGCCCAAAATGACCAATAAACTACAAGATTATTGTAATGAGGTCACTCCTCCAGGGACAGATAGGCTGCTCAAAGCTCCCCACTCCCACTGGTGAACAAAGAAGCTTCATTCTATCCAAGTAAGGAAATGGGCAACACAGGAAATATTCTAAAGCCCAGAATACAGAAATGCGTGTATTAGGGACTATTCTGGGTCAGGAAAGGCGGGAAACAAGGATATTTTTTTTTTTTTTTTTTTTTTAACATAACAAACAGCAGAAAAAGTACAGTAAAATCTTTACACTGGCTAGCGCACTTGAGTGAGCAGCCTCAACAGTTAAATTCAAAGAAACAAACTTTTAAAAGTGCAGATATTGGAAATCACAAAAAAAAGCTTAAAACAGGCAAAAGAGCAGATTAAACTCGCTTTTCGGCGAGGAAAGACGGTCACACAGGTAATATCAGTAAATATAGTTACATCTTGGAAGCAGTCATTCTTTTCGTTTCTCTGCTGCTAGCACCACTCTGCAGGACCACGAGGAGCTGTTGCTAAGTAGGAACAAGCGAAAACCGTGCCAAAGCGGGTTTTTATACAGGGAACTTAAAAGAGCTAGAAATTAGCCCAAAACGGCCAATAAACTACAAGATTCTTGTAATGAGGTCACTCCTCCAGGGACAGATAGGCTGCTCAAAGCTCCCCACTCCCACTGGTGAACAAAGAAGCTTCCTTCTATCCAAGTAAGAAAGTGGGCAACACAGGAACTATTCTAAAGTCCAGAATACAGCAATGCCTGTATTAGGGATTATTCTAGGTCAGGAAAGGTGGGAAACAAGGATTTTTTTTGTTTTTTTTCTTTTTTAACAGAACAAACAGCAAAAAAAGTACAGTAAAATCTTAACACAGGCTAGCGCACTTGAGTGAGCAGCCTCAACATTTAAATTCAAACAAACAAACTTTTAAAAGTGCAGGTATTGGAAATCACAAAAAATAAGCTTAAAACAGGTAAAAGAGCAGATTAAACTCGCTTTTTGGCGAGGAAAGACAGTCGCACAGGTAATAGCAGTAAAGTATACTTAAATCTTGGAAGCAGTCACTCTTTTCGTTTCTCTGCTGCTAGCACCACTCTGCAGGACCACGAGGAGCTGTTGCTGAATAGGAACAAGTGAAAAACCACACCGAAGTGGGTTTTTATACAGGGAACTTAAAAGAGCTAGAAATTAGCCCAAAACGGCCAATAAACTACAAGAGTCTTGTAATGAGGTCACTCCTCCAGGGACAGATAGCCTGCTCAAAGCTCCCCACTCCCACTGTTGAACAAAGAAGCTTCCTTCTCTGTCCAAGTAAGGAAATGGGCAACACAGGAACTATTCTAAAGTCCAGAATACAGCAATGCCTGTATTAGGGACTATTCTAGGTCAGGAAAGGTGGGAAACAAGGATATTTTTTGTTTTTTTCTTTTTTAACAAAACAAACAGCAGAAAAAGTACAATAAAATCTTAACACAGGCTAGCGCACTTGAGTGAGCAGCCTCAACAGTTAAATTCAAAGAAACAAACTTTTAAAAGTGCAGGTATTGGAAATCACAAAAAACAGGCTTAAGACAGGCAAAAGAGCAGATTAAACTCACTTTTCAGTGAGGAAAGACGGTCGCACAGGTAATAGCAGTAAAATATACTTAAATCTTGGAAGCAGTCACTTTTTTTGTTTCTCTGCTGCTAGCACCACTCTGCAGGACCACGAGGAGCTGTTGCTGAGTAGGAACAATTGAAAAACCACGCCAAAGCGGGTTTTTATATAGGGAACTTAAAAGAGCTAGAAATTAGCCCAAAATGGCCAATAAACTACAAGATTGTTGTAATGAGGTCACTCCTCCAGGGACAGATAGGCTGCTCAAAGCTCCCCACTCCCACTGGTTAACAAAGAAGCTTCCTTTTATTCAAGTAAGGAAATGGGCAACACAGGAACTATTCTAAAGTCCAGAATACAGCAATGCCTGTATTAGGGACTATTCTAGGTCAGGAAAGGTGGGAAACAAGGATATTTTTTGTTTTTTTCTTTTTTAACAAAACAAACAGCAGAAAAAGTACAATAAAACCTTAACACAGGCTAGCGCACTTGAGTGAGCAGCCTCAACAGTTAAATTCAAAGAAACAAACTTTTAAAAGTGCAGGTATTGGAAATCACAAAAAACAGGCTTAAGACAGGCAAAAGAGCAGATTAAACTCACTTTTCAGCGAGGAAAGACGGTCGCACAGGTAATAGCAGTAAAATATACTTAAATCTTGGAAGCAGTCACTTTTTTTGTTTCTCTGCTGCTAGCACCACTCTGCAGGACCACGAGGAGCTGTTGCTGAGTAGGAACAAGAAAACCGTGCCAAAGCGGGTTTTTATATAGGGAACTTAAAAGAGCTAGAAATTAGCCCAAAATGGCCAATAAACTACAAGATTGTTGTAATGAGGTCACTCCTCCAGGGACAGATAGGCTGCTCAAAGCTCCCCACTCCCACTGGTTAACAAAGAAGCTTCCTTTTATTCAAGTAAGGAAATGGGCAACACAGGAACTATTCTAAAGTCCAGAATGCAGCAATGCCTGTATTAGGGACTATTCTAGGTCAGGAGAGGCGGGAAACAAGGATTTTTTTTGTTCTTTTCTTTTATAACAGAACAAACAGCAGAAGAAGTACAGTAAAATCTTAACACAGGCTAGCACACTTGAGTGAGCAGCCTCAACAGTTAAATTCAAAGAAACAAACTTTTAAAAGTGCAGGTATTGTAAATCACAAAAAACAAGCTTAAAACAGGCAAAAGAGCAGATTAAACTCACTTTTCAGTGAGGAAAGATGGTCGCACAGGTAATAGCAGTAAAATATACTTAAATCTTGGAAGCAATCACTCTTTTCATTTCTCTGCTGCTAGCACCACTCTGCAGGACCACGAGGAGCTGTTGCTGAGTAGGAACAAGCGAAAAAACGCTCCAAAGCGGGTTTTTATACAGGGAACTTAAAAGAGCTAGAAATTAGCCCAAAACGACCAATAAACTACAAGATTATTGTAATGAGGTCACTCCTCCAGGGACAGATAGGCTGCTCAAAGCTCCCCACTCCCACTGGTGAACAAAGAAGCTTCATTCTATCCAAGTAAGGAAATGGGCAACACAGGAAATATTCTAAAGTCCAGAATACAGAAATGCGTGTATTAGGGACTATTCTGGGTCAGGAAAGGCGGGAAACAAGGATATTTTTTTGTTTTTTTCTTTTTTAACATAACAAACAGCAGAAAAAGTACAGTAAAATCTTTACACTGGCTAGCGCACTTGAGTGAGCAGCCTCAACAGTTAAATTCAAAGAAACAAACTTTTAAAAGTGCAGATATTGGAAATCACAAAAAAAAGCTTAAAACAGGCAAAAGAGCAGATTAAACTCGCTTTTCGGCGAGGAAAGACGGTCACACAGGTAATATCAGTAAATATAGTTACATCTTGGAAGCAGTCATTCTTTTCGTTTCTCTGCTGCTAGCACCACTCTGCAGGACCACGAGGAGCTGTTGCTGAGTAGGAACAAGCGAAAAACCGTGCCAAAGCGGGTTTTTATACAGGGAACTTAAAAGAGCTAGAAATTAGCCCAAAACGGCCAATAAACTACAAGATTCTTGTAATGAGGTCACTCCTCCAGGGACAGATAGGCTGCTCAAAGCTCCCCACTCCCACTGGTGAACAAAGAAGCTTCCATCTATCCAAGTAAGAAAGTGGGCAACACAGGAACTATTCTAAAGTCCAGAATACAGCAATGCCTGTATTAGGGATTATTCTAGGTCAGGAAAGGCGGGAAACAAGGATTTTTTTGTTTTTTTCTTTTTTAACAGAACAAACAGCA